>NC_142513.1:32157121-32460151 GCF_057876585.1 Rhinolophus sinicus
TGCTGACCCTGTGATGTTCCCCTGAAAAGGCTAATGGGATCCTTAGTTTTCAAAAAATTGCAGAGAATTATGGTGAATTTGGCTTTGATTGTGGCCTGAGGGCATGATCCAGCAGCAGTTTCCAACTTAGTAAACACACAGTGAGAATACAAACTATGACGTCAGACAATTAAGTTCGCACACTCATCCTAGAAAAAATGGTACATACCTCATTGCTATCATGAATATCACTATGGTCACCTTCAAAGTACTCCCCTTGGGAAGCTATGCACCAGTGCCAGTGCCTAGTCCACCCTTCAAAGCAATTTTGAAACTTTTTTCTGGAATGGCCATCAGAGTTGTCATCATATTGCCCTTGATGTCCTCAATATCATCAAAATGTCTTCCTTTCAATACTTCCTTTATCTTTGAGTAAAGAAAGAAGTCATTGGGGGCTATATCAGGTGAGTTGGGAGAGTGTTCCAGTACAATTATATGTTTAGTGGCTAAAAACTCCCTCACAGACAGTGTCCCGTGAGCTGGTGCATTGTCATGATGTAAGAGCCATGAATTGTTGGTGAAAAGTTCAGATCGTTTAACTTTTTCATGCAGACTTTTCAGCACTTCCAAGTAGTACACTTGGTTAACTGTTTGTCCAGTTGGTGCAAATTCATAATGAATAATCCCTCTAATATCAAAAAAAGGCTAGCAACATTATTGCAACAAGTTTGTGAACTTAGTTTTTAGAGTTAGAGTTTGTATATGAAGGTGGGGAACACATTTATTTCCTTCCATCAGTGTTCACCAAGAAGCTCTGCAGATACGGAGGAGAGCAAAGAAAGACTGAAAGCAAAGAGGAACATTCTCTTGAGAAATGGTCACAGAACTCAATCCACTTGATTATATATATAGCACACATGCTCTTTACAAGCATATGGCATGGATAAGGCAAGGTCTTCCCCTCTCTGGACCCACAATCAGAGTAGATGATGCAGATACAAAGAAGATGAACAGACTGGCATGCTGAATGAAGCTACGGGACAAATGGTCCTCTAAGAGAGGCACTGGTACTGAGGTATGAGCATGCATAGGAAAACAAAATCACTGACTCATCCTTTCATGTTCCATAACAGCTACTGGCAAGTTGGGTTTTAAGTGAACCTTGATAACTTTAGAAAAATAGTCAAGAACTGCGCAAGACACAATTGTAATTCTTGGCATGGTTTGTATTATTGGCTCCCTGGGTCTGGGACTGTATTGAAAAGTGAAGTATCTATAAACAGAATGAATAATGTGTAACAATATATTCTCTGTTTATTTTTACATCAGATGTTTGGAATGTTGGCACTATTAAGAAACTAATTTAATTTTGATTCCCTTTTGAACCTGTGATGTTAAAATGCAAACCCCCAAAACGAGCCATAATCCTAGTCATGAAATTGGGTGCTGGTACTATAATTATCCCAACATTCTGTTTTTGATACATCTCTCTTAATTAACTGAATCTTTGACCTTTAAAATTTGCTGGAAAATTTTTATTTTATGAAAAAGCTAATAATAATAATATACCCATTTGAAATTGGCCACCTAGTCTAATTCTTAAAACTTTATGTCTTTGGATTTGCACTTCTCAACCCAATGGAGATGGGCAGATATTATTATACACATTTTACAGATGAAGAAATTGAAACTAAGACCTTGGAGACTTGCCCATGCAGGTGAAAATGACTCCCACACTAAGACTCTGAAGATGCCACCAATCACCAGTAACCATAGTGGCTCAGTTCTTATGACACAGGTTGTCTCAACTAGGACACTATTGCCACTTGGAGCCAGATAATTATTGGTTGTGGTGCCTGTCCTGTACATTGTAGGATGGTTAGCAGCATTCCTGGCCTCTACCCACCAGGTGCCAGTAGCAGCCGCCACTTGTGACAACCAAAGTATCTCCTGGAGGACTAAACCTCCTGTGGTTGAGAACCACTGCCATAAGAGAATCAGACTTCGTGACAAATGGATTCTTCTGTTTACCTGGCTTCCTATCTACCGGCTTTGAGCCACAGGTTCCTCAATTTCTTTGAAAAATTGTAAAAACTATGGTGAATTTGCCTTTCACTATGGCTTGACAGCATGATCAATTAGTAGGTTTGAGCTTACTGACTGCACAGTGAGAAAGCAAGCTACGTGAGGACAGGAACCACATTTGTTTTCTTCAATGAATATTTGTTCTTTACATTCCATGGGCAAAACACGTTACACACTTTACACACATTATACAATTTCATTCTCCAACCATTTATATATTAGATATTAAAAGGCCCATTTTACAGATGAGGCAAAGTTTAGAGAAGTAACTACTGTAACAATAATTGTAAGTGGGTCAGCCTGCATTTAAGACTGGACAATCTGATTAGAGTTTATATGTATTCTTTTGTGCCAGTATTGTTCAAATTGTAGATTTTGTACCATTATTAGATTATGAAAAAAAAGGTTGTGGGTCAAGACTAGCATTTTTCTTTCTAATGATATAGAGTAGAAAGAAATGGAAAGGGATAGAAAAATATCAAAGTGAATTACTGTACATGTAATAAGGTTAAGGTATTTGATGAAATTTTTGTTCTACTGTGTATGCTTGTGTGTGTGTGTGTGTGTGTGTGTGTGTATTAGTAGTTCATAATGCAAAATATGCATTTTCCCTATGTTTCAGGAATAATTTTATTTTTTATTATTTTTTAAAGATTTTTATTGGGGAAGAGGAACAGGACTTTATTGGGGAACAGTGTGGACTTCCAGGACTTTTTCCAAGTCAAGTTGTTGTCCTTTCAATCTCAGTTGTGGAGGGCGCAGCTCAGTTCCAGGTCCACTTGTAGTTGTTAGTTGCAGGGGGGCACAACCCACCATCCCTTGCGGGAGTCAAGGAGTCGAACCCACAATCTTGTGGTAGAGATCCCGAGTTCCAACCAACTGAGCCATCTGGGAGCTCAGCGGCAGCTCAGCTCAAGGTGCCGTGTTCAATCTTAGTTGCAGGGGGTGCAGCCCACCATCCCTTGCGGGAGTCCAAGAGTCGAACTGGAAACCTTGTGGTTGAGAGCCCACTGGCCCACGTGGGAATCGAACCAGCAGCCTTTGGTGTTAGGAGCATGGAGCTCCAATGCCTGAGCCACTGGGCCGGTCAGGAATATTTTTAAAGCACTACCATACTATCTATTATTTCCCTTCCAATGGCTAGAAAATGTGTGATTGGCATTTTCAAATTAACTCATTTTCCTAAATTGGAAGTTTGTTTTCCCACTAGTCCAGCCTATTTATCACTTTGTCCATCTAGTCTGCCTGTGTTGATATCAATTTTGGGAAGCTGAGGAAGAGCCCTAAAAAGAGGATGCCATGGATACTTGCCAGATGCAAGAACTGGAAATACTGATGTTTCACATACACCCATTTGTAGCATCCACTGGGGGATTCCTGAGTTTCCAGCATTCTGAACTTTCACTGATGTGAATTATGTTTTGAAGATAGCATTTCCTTTCTATCCCAGGCTCCAGTCTTACTTCCCCAAAATAACCATTACCAATGATCTATCACCAGCATTTAACAGGGAATCAAATGGCAAAGGTGAAGCATGGTTTGTAGAGTCCTAGCTCCAGCAAAACAGAGTGTAGAAGGATGGGTTTCAAGCTGAATGACAATTGCTTAATAATCAGCATAATTTCTTATACATTCTTCCAGATCTTTTTTTTTTTTTTTTTTAATATGGTTTTTAACACTGTTCCCAACTTCCCTTTTTCTATTATTTTGGAAATCTTTCTATATCAACATGCCCAAATCTACTTCCTTTCTTTGACTATTGTATATTATTCCACTATATGGATTTACAGTCTCCATAAATGAACATTTAACAGTAGCCGCTGCTTCCTCTCCTCCTTCATCTCCTTTTTCTCCTTCTTTCTCCTCCTCTTCCTCCTTCTTCTCTTCTCTTTTCTCTCTCTTACCATTAGCATGTTGTTTTTTTCATATATATGAGAGCATATCTAAAACATTTTTAGAGCACTTTGGTGGGACTAAGGGCACATGTTTTAATTTCAATAGATGTTGTTAAGTTACTCTTCAAGGAGATCATAGCAACCATGTTTCCCTCAAAATAAGACCTAGCTGGATCATCAGCTCTAATGCGTCTTTTGGAGCAAAAATTAATATAAGACTTGGTCTTATTTTGCTATAATATAAGACCAGGTCTTTATAATATGATATAATATAATATAATATAATATAATATAATATAATATAATACAATATAATACCAGGTCTTATATTAATTTTTGCTCCAAAAGACACGTTAGAGCTGATGGTCTGGCTAGGTCTTATTTTGGGGGAAACAGAATTTATTTTACACTTAATATAGGAATGTATATTTTTCTCATAGACTCATCAACATTATATAATAAAAACCTTAAAAATGTTATTGCCATTTTTAAGGTAGGAAATCGTATCTCATTGTTAATTTACCTTGCGTTTTTCTATTGTGTGTAAGATTGAATATCATTTCATTTTTTGTAAAACCTTTACATTTCTTTTCAGTTTAAATCCTTGCTTCATCTTTTCTATTTATTTGATATTTTTCTTATTGATTAATAACACTTCCTTACATACTGAGGAAATTAGCTTTCTGTAAAATGCATTTCAAATATTTTCCATGTATATCTCTTTTGACTTTGTTCTTTAGATATTGAAATCTTAATTAGAAAATTATATAAATTTCCCACTACAAATTAAAAATTACCAATGTTCTCTTCTAGACATTTATTTTTTATTACATTAAAGAATAATTTGCAATTTATATTGGGATAAAAAGAAGGAAAGAGATCCAAATTTATGTTTAAAAAAACAAACCAGTTTCCCAGTACTTTTGTTAAAAAATCAGCACTTTTTTCTGATTTCAAATGCCTCCTTTGACACATATTCAGTTCCCATGTACGTTTTGCATAATTTCTAGACTCTATCATTTTTTTATCAATCAGAATGGGTTATTGCCAGAATATCATTTTGAAAAAAAAGAGTTAGTTGTTGCTTTCACAAGTATTTAAAATTTTCACAGATAATTTTGAACCCACAAACAAATGGAAGTTGTGTAGGAACTGGGGAGTCTTCTCTGATGGTCTTATTCAGAAGTGATCTTTCAAAAATTTAACTATTATAGAAATGTATTGATTTTTCTTCACTTACTGCTCTGCAGTTTTCTTTTTATGTATAATATTGTATTTGAACTGGAAGTTTATTGGGTGGTTTGCATCATCTTCATTCCTTTCCTTAATAAACATTTTTTGAGATACTACTCTCTATGGACACGGTTCTAAAGGCTGGGGATAGAGCAGGAAAGAAGTCAGATGGATCTTCATAGTAATATTGTAGTGGGTGGAGACAGACCCAATTTTTAAAAATAACAGAACTCAGATGTATAGAGGGCTATGGTATAAATAATCAGGGCCAAAGGCTAGAGAATAATTGGGGTGGAGCTAGCAAGGTAGTAGTGTCAGAGGATGACTGTCTGAGGAGGGGACATCTGAGTTGATGTCTGAGGGCTGTGAAGGGAGTTCTCATGTTCCCGCTCTTCAGTACTGTTCAGGGCTGTGATTGACATCTACCATGATCTGATAGATATTTACTGACTAAATGAATCAACCAAAGATAACCGGAGCTTCTGGCCTCGGCTGTGGGAAGCACTTTATGTTGCCTGTAAAGTGCTAGTATGAGAAGCTGTTTAAACAAGTTCTATGGTCAATTTTACTTTGGGGAGGAAAGAGATTTTTCCTTCAGTTTTTATTCATTACTTATTGCATAAGTGATTTTGCAATGACCAATTTCAACATTTCTCCCTGGATTTCTAAACCACCCTGGTCCTGAGTAAGCCTGAGCAAGTTTCCCAAAATAGAATTTTTCCTTCATGCCGGACCTTCCAATCTGCAGTGAGGAACCTTTGCATATCTATACCTGTATGGGGCACAGAGTGGAAGTGAGAAGGAAGTGAAAACAAGCCTAGTAGACCCAGGTGATGTAGAGTCAGTATCTTGCGTCTCCCAAAACATTTCCTGAGGATAGACTGCAAAAATTCACACTTAGATGTGGTCTCTGGATTTGCAGTGGATTATACATGAGCTCCATCTTGTGCTTCTCCAAATATATTTCCACCATATAATTTTTAAGTCAAAAAATTCAAACACACCTTTGAAACTTTCTTTTATTGATTAGTTGAATAACAAAACACAGTGAAAAAATCAGAGTGAATGAAATGGTGAATGTTTGAGTCTTCTACCAGTTTCTTCTTCTTCTTCTGTTCGTTATTTGTCTTTAAGGTTGAAAACTATTGGCTATTTTTGCTATAGTTTCTTCTTGTAATTATTGATCTCTATTAGCATTATAATTATAAATACTTAATATGAATTTGTCTCTTTGATCTGTCCTACTTGTCAATCAACAGTCTTTTAAACTCTATATTCTTTCTTTCATTCGTGACATGTGGCATTGTTCTCCATTCTGAATGCCTCGCCTGCTGTTCTCAAAAGCTGCCCAGAATCATTAAGAGGCTATATTGCTGTATCAAGTACCATGGCTTCAGGCTCTGCCGCAGCTGCCCGCTTTCTAAAAGCTCCCTTTATTCTTTGCAACTACACTTATCCAATTCAGACTGACAAATATCAGTTCCTTTCCCCTTACCTTTCATGCAAAAAACAAAACAAGCAAACAAAAAACCCAAAATAAAACAAAAAAAATCCAAAAGTGTAATAAATCCCTCTCTCTGTATAGTGTACATTAATACACCTTGTAATTGCCTTTCCCTGTTGGTTTTAGTCCTTTGCCCTTTATTCTTTTCTTTTGTACTCTGGCTTCCTCAGCATTACTATTCCCAGCCTTGAAATTCAAGTTGCAAATGCAGAAAACATGCCCACCCATTTAGGAAAAACTGAATGGCTTGCATTAAAGAAACCATGGCACCACATCTGCTGGTACTGCTCACTAAAAGCATTCATCGCTTGGTTCTTGCAAAAGAGGCAGATCTTAGATTCAAGACTAATGATCTATGAACTTGAGAGCACACTGTGGAGCTTGGCGGCAGTGAGCTAGTTGAAGCAGTATATTATAGTATATGTACATAGTGTGTGTGTGTGTGTGTGTGTGTGTGTGTGCATAATATATGCAAAGTGTGATCAGAAAATATGGTGAATATCTAAATTAAAAAAATTATTACGGAAAAAGACACATTACCATTAATCCCCCTCAAAATACCCCCCCCCTTACTTCGAACACACTTATTCCATCGTTCTTGCCACTTTCTGAAGCAGTTCAAGAAGTCCTCTTTCGTGAGTGTCTTTAGTTGTGCTGTCGTGGCTGCCTCAATGTCTTGAATCGATTCAAAACGTTTTCCTTTCACGGTCAGTTTGACTTTGGGGAAGAGCCAGAAGTTACACGGTGCCAGGTACGGTGAATAAAGTAGATGAGGATACACTGTAATGTTTTTATTTGACACAAATTGCCGTACCAGAAGCGATGTGTGATATGGACTTCATAATAGAGTATGAAGTAAAGACACTCATGAAAGAGGACTTTCAGAACTGCTTCAGAAAGTGGCAAGAATGATGGGGTAAGTGTTCAAAGTGAGGGGGAGTTTTTTAAGGGGGGTTAAAGGGAATGTGTCTTTTATTATAATAATTTTTTAAAATTTAAACATTCACCATATTTTTTTATCACACCTTGTATTATACAGAGAGTGCCAAAAAAAAAATGTATACACATTTTAAGAAAGGAAAACTGTGTTAAAATTTTAATACTCAACATATATCAAAAACAAAAGATGAATACAAGTCACATTTGACTTCCGCAATTATGAGAGGTGCTCAAAGTGGTGCCTCAGCGTCCAGACACTTCTGATTACGGCAGACTACTGCTTGAGCAACATTGTGGACATACAAGTGTCCACTTGCATACTTTTTTTTGGCACCCCTGTGTGTGTGTGTGTGTGTGTGTGTGTGTGTGTGTGTGTGTGTATTTTTCTACCTATTACCATACTTATGGAGAAATCTGAAAAGAGTCTGCCAACTATTGCCTCTGGGGCAGCTCTCACTTGGTATATGATTCTATGCTGCTTATCTACTGCTCCACTTGTCAATTTTAAGTAAGAATAGCCATGCTATTAGGAATAGCCAAATTACACTGTATACAATTAACATTTGAGAAGAGTGACCTTGGGAAGGTTATTTAAAGCAAATAAATGTAAAGATTATAAAGCAAAAAATGTAAAGATTATAAAGCAAAAAAAATGTAAAGATTATCCAGTCTCTGCTAAGTGGAATATATGAACTGTAAGTGGAATATATGAACTGTAAGAGCTCTTCATATAGGCTATTAGACAAGAGTTAAGCCTTTCCTTTCAAAGAAACTGTAGAGTTACTCTGAAGTCATTTTTGCTGTTTTATAGAACAATTCAAATGAGCATTAAACTCTTAATAAATCTGGTTTGACTTTATGATTTACCTCAGTCAGTAAAATGTAATGGAAGTGATAATGTGCCAATTCTGAGCCTAGACTCAAAAGGTCTCAAGTTCTTCCATTCTCTTTCATGGAAGCAGACACTGATATGTGAATAAGCTCGGATGAGGCTGCTGGAAGAGGAGAGACCCCAGTCATTGGTGAGAGGACCTGGGCATTTTGCATGTCTCAGTTGATACCAACACCGGCCAGTCAACCCCAGCTACACACCAGTTGACTACAGACATGTGATGAGCCCAGTCAAGATCACTAAGCGCAGGCTGTATCAGCCAACATATCTAGTCTACTCATAAGATTTGTGAAAATAATAAATGGTGGTTATTTTAAGCAACCAAATTTGGGAGGTGATTTGTTACAATATTATCATGATAGTAAAAAACTACTATACCAATGTTATTGTATTTAACACATTTAATGTGCTAAATATTTCTGAAGGGAAAAAAGGATTTCTAAGGCCGTGATCAGATGAAGGTCCTTGGAATCAGAGTGTATTAGAAATGGAAGGGATGGTAGTATTAATCCTTGGCTATAGACAGTTTTACAGTGAAGCCTAGAGAAGCGAAACAAATGACCTTGTGTTAGACAGCCAGTTAGAAGAAGCACAGGATTCAGGCCTCCTCTCTCCAAGGCCTTTGCAAGTCCTCAGTATGTTGTTTCATGAATATACTCTGAGTTTTGCTTGTCTGCCAACTAGCAAGCCTTTGAAAACACAGCTTTTAAAAAAGAGGTTGCATTTACAGAGACCAATGCGTCTGACTTTACAATCTGATTCTTGGATTTCTAAAGGCCCTCTCAATTTTTTGTTAAAGGAATTCCCAATTTTGCCATTTATCTTTTATGAAAACATTAGTGGATAGCCTTTACCATAGCACTGCTTACCTAATCAACTATTATTTCTGTTTGTAATTTGTTAAAAATTTTGCATGTTATAAAAAAAGCCTTTTTGAACATGGTATGTTTTCTACTCACCATTGAGTGAGCTTTTTCACTGGCTTGTATTCACTTCCTTGGCAAGTTAGTACCTCAATTTGTTTGCTTCTATTCTTGTTTAAGCACTGGTAGCCATTCTCTGCATTTCAGAGTTTATAACATATTTTCATGTAAATTCTCTGATTTGAATTTCCCAATAATCCATTTTTATCCACAGCAAGACAACTAAGGCTTAAAGTAGTTGTGCAATTTATACCAAGTCACATGGATTCAAAAGAGAAGGTCTAGGTTATGCTTTTAGATTACTATTCAATAGTCTGAAATCTACTGATGATGTCATTTTGCCAATTTATAATCGGTACCTGTTGGGTTTGTCCAGGTGCCAATTAATACCTCACCTCCCCCTTACTTAAATACTCTGGTGCAAACTGCTTCCTAAATAAATAGCCCTAAGTTTTTCTTAGCAGGGGGGTTTTCCATGAAGGGTGGTCTCAAGTCCAGGGCCCTTCCCTTAGCTCCACAAGGGGCCAGGATTTAAATTAAGAGAGATTAGGGGAGAGAGGAATCTGCCAGTCTAAAGAAAGTGAGAGGTAAACCTAGGTAGAGATAATAGCCAATCCCTTGTTCCACTGTGTTTCCTGGGGACTTCCTTTTTCCAGTTCTAATCCATTTTTGTCCATGTATTAAATAAACTATTTTCCTTAACAGCACTTGAGTCCAATTTACATAATCATCTTTCTTTTGTATAACATTTCAAATTTTTCAAAATAGTGATGTCATTTAACAAATAAAACGAATCTATCAAGTGAATTCCAATTAAATACTATTATCTCCACTTCCCAAGAGACTGGGAGAAAATTACAGCTTTGAAGAGAGTTAAGTGACTTGCTCAAGGTCATATGACAAGGTAACACAGTTTAAACCCAGTTATCCTGCTTCTCAATCCTAGTATCTTTTTCTTTTTTTATTAATTGAAATTGGACATCTTTAGTGTGCTACACAGTATGTCTCTTCAGTCCCTGTTATTGAAAACTGTGAAAAAATCTCCTCAGAGAGTACATCAGAGGACAGTTTAAGGGAACCTCAGAGAGCTGCTCAAAAAATCCTTACTGCCAACAAGTCTGTTGATATTTCAAGGCAGGATCACTTTACACTTTCCAAACCACACTGGTTTCTTTCTTCCTTGAAGGCTAGCCAACAACATTCAACACTTTTGTTAAGAATCATGATTCCATTGTCTAAGTTTTACATAACAATACCAAAGTTCTTATTGTTAATTCTCCAAAGAGAACATAGAACTTTATGCAAACACAGAGTTGATAATTTGCTCTAATGGTGTGGAATGCCTATGTAGATCGGCTGTATTTCACATTTATGTAATCCTCCATGGGATGCCACATAGACTAGTATATGGTTCGTTAGGTACCAGGCACAACTGAATGTTTCTGATGAGGAGGATGAGGAAGAAAGTTACGGCTTTGAGAATGTGCCTTGGAGACCTGTATATATGGGGAACGATATTGACTGAGGGACCCGACTTCTGCAGACATCAATTGCAGGCAGGCCCTTTTCTGGGGAATACAGGACTCCTCTGACAGCCCACTTTGGCTCAGGGACTCTGACAACATTGCTGAACCTTCCTTAGAATGCTTCCCCCAACCTTCCTTTCTTCCCTCTCTCCTCCACAGGAGTCAGACCTGCATTACAGTTTGACAGCTCTCCAAGTCTTTTTTTTTTTTTTTTTAATCAAGGCAATTCCCCTAACAACATCTTTGTATGGCTAATCATATCTTTTTTAAAAATTAAAGTTTATTGGGATGACAATGGTTAGTAAAGTTACATTGGTTTCAAGTGTACAATTCTGTAATACAAGGTCAGACAATTAAGTTCGTGAACTCATCCTAGAAAAAGTGCTACACACCTCATTGCTGAATATCACTATGGTTACCTTCGAAGTTCTCCCCTCAGGAAGCTACGCACTGACGCCAGTGCCTAGCCTACCCTTCAGAGAAATTTTGGGACTCTTTCTGGAATGGCCATCGGAACTGGCATCATATTACCCTTGATGTCTGCAGTGTCATCAAAATGTCTTCCTTTCAATATTTCCTTTATCTTTAGCTAAAGAAAGAACCCATTGGGGGCCAGATGAGGTAAGTAGGGAGGGTGTTCCAATACAGTTTTTTGTTTACTGGCTAAAACCTCCCTCACAGACAGTGCCCTGTGAGCTGGTGCATTGTCGTGATGCAAGAGCCATGAGTTGTTGGCAAAAAGTTGAGGTCATCTAACTTTTTCATGCAGCCTTTTCAGCACTTCCAAATACTAATAAACTTGGTTAACTGTTTGTCCAGTTGGTACACATTATAATGAATAATCCTTCTGATATAAAAAAAAAAATTAGCAACATCATTGCAACAAGTTCACGACCTTAATTGTCAGACCCTGTACATCATCTATATATCACATTGTATGTTCACCACCCAGAGTCAGTTCTCTTTCCATCACCATATATTTGATTCCATTTACCCTTATCTATCAGCCCCTTCCCCTTTACCCTCTGGCAACCACCAAAGTATTTCCTCTGTCTATCAGTTTTTGTTTCTTTGTTTGTCTTGTTCCTTTGTTGATTTTAGTTTTTATATCCCAAATATCAGTGAAATAATATGGTTCTCAACTTTTTCTTTCTGACTTATTTTGCTTAGCATAATAATCTCAAGATCCATCCATGTTGTTGCAAATGGCACTATTTCATCTTTTCTTAAGGCAGAATAGTATTCCATTGTGTATATATACCACATCTTCTTTATCCATTCATCTATGGAAGGACACTTTGGTTGTTCCCATGTCTTGGCCGCTGTAAATAAAGCCACAATGAACATCAGAGCTCATACGTAAATCTTTGTGAGAATTTTCAGATTTTTTTGGTTGATAACTAGAAGAGGGATTGCTGGGTCATATGGTTATTCTATTCTTAATTTTTTGAGAAACTTCCACACAGCCTTCCATAGCGGCTGCACCAGTCTGCATTCCCTCCAACAGTGTATGAGGGTTCCTTTTTCTCCACAGCCTCTCCAACACTTGTTATTATTTGTCTTGTTGATGATAGCCATTCTATCTGGTGTGTAGAATAATCACATCTTAATAATCTGCTTCTCGGAGAACTTGGACAAGGAGGCAGATGAGTTTTATGTGCTAAGTCAGCAGCTGTTCTATGTACATGTATGTTATACCTTGGAAACTAAAAATACATTTTATTGTTTATTCAATATATTTAAACTAAAAAACAAAACAAATCAAAACAGTTCACCCATTTCAACCACCCCCACCCCCCACCTCTGGCAACCCACCAATGTGTTCTCTGTATGTAGGAAGTTGATATTTATTTATTTATTTTTAGATTCCACATATAAGAAAGATCATAAGATCATACAGTATTTGTCTTTCTCTGTCTGACTTATTTCTCTTAGTACTGTGCTCTCAAAGCCAATCTGTGTTGTTGCAGAGGGCAAGATTTCATTATTTTTATGGCTGAGTATTACATTGCGTGTGTGTGTGTGTGTGTGTGTGTGTGTGTGTGTGTATTTTTTCCCTAGTATATATGTATATATATGTGTGTATACACCTATATTTTCTTTAAGGAGTTGTGGCTTTAAGTTTTATGCTCAAGACTTTAGTTCATTTTGAGTTAATTTTTTGCATTTGGTGTAAGACAGTTGTTCCAGTTTTATTCTTTTGGATGTGGCTGTTCAATTTTCCTAATACCATTTATTGAAGAGACTGTACTATCCCCATTGTATTTCCTTGGTTCCTTTGTTGTAAATTAATTGACCGTATATGCATGGATTTATTTATGGGCTCTCTATTCTGTTCTATTGATCTATGTGTCTGTTTCTATGCCAATATCATACTGTTTTAATTACTATAGCTTTATAATATAGCTAGGAATCAGGGAGCATGATATGTCCAGCTTTGTTCTTCTCTCTCGAGATTGTTTTGGGTTTTTGGAATCTTTTATGATTCCATACAAATTTTAAGATTGTTCTATTTTTGTGACAGATGCCACTGGAATTTTGGTAATGATTGCATTGAATCTATATATTGCTTTGGGTAGTATGGACATTTTAAGAGTATTACTTCCTTCAATACATGAGTATAGGATATCTTTTCATTTATTTGTGTCTTCTTCAATTTCTTTCTTTAGATTCTGTAGTTTTCAATATACAAGATTTTCACCTCCTTGATTAAATTTATTTCTAAGTATTTTGTTCTTTTGGATGCAATTGTAAATGGGATTGCTTTCTTAATTTTTTCTTTCTGATAGCTAGTCATTATCAGTGTACAGCAATGCATTAGATTTTTGTATATTGATTATGCATCCTGAAACCTTACTGAATTCTTTTGTTAGTTCTAACAGGTTTTGATTGGGTCTTTAGAGTTTTCTATATATAATATCATGTCATCTGCAAATGGTGACAGTTTACTTCTATTTTTCTAATTTGAATGCCTTTTATTTATTTATTTTTCTTGCCTAATTGCTCTGGCTGGGACTTACAATACTATGTTGAATAAAAGTGGTGAGAGTGGGTATCCCTGTCTTAGTCCTGATTTCAAAGGAAAGCTTTTACCTTTTCACCATTGAGTATTATGTTAGCTGTGCACTTATTGTATATGGTCTTTATTATGTTGAGGTACATTCTGTCTATACCCACTTTGTTGAGAGTTTTTATCATGAATAGATGTTGAATTTTGTTAAATACTTTTTTTTTTTGAATCTATGGAGATGGTCAAATGACTGTTACCCTTCATTTTTTAATGTGATATATTACATTAACTGATTTTCAAATGTTGGACCATCCTTGCATCCCTGGATTAAATACCAGTTGATCAGAGTGTATGATCCTTCTAATGTGTTATTGAATCCATTTGCTAATATTGTTAAGGATTTTTGCATTTATGTGTATCAGGGATACTGGCCTGTAATTTTATTTTCTTATGACAACCTTGTCTGATTTTGGTATCAGGATAATGCTGGCCTTATAAAATGAATTTGAAAAAGTTCCCTCCTCTTTTACTTTTTGGAAGAGTTTGAGAAGGATTGGCATTAATTATTCTTTGAATGTTAGGTAGAATTTTCAGTGAAGCTGTCTGGTCCTGGCTGGACTTTTGTTTGTTGGGAGGTTTTAATTACGGATTCAGTGTCCTTACTTAGTAATTGAATTGTTCAGATGTTCTAGTTCATTATGATCCAGTCTTGGTAGGTTGCATGTTTACAGGAATTTATTCATTTCTTCTAGGTTATCCAATTTGTTGGAATATAAATGTTCACAGAGTAAGCTTTAAAATTATTACATCCTCTGATAATGGTTCCAGAACTAGATCATGGACAGATACCAACAATGGTTTAGTTTCCCTATATTTATCCCTAGATGAGATCCCTGAATAGATGTTGAGAGAGAGAGAGAGACAAAGAGAGAGAGAGAGACAGAGAGACAGAGCGAGAGATCCAAAAGAAGTCAAGGCATATCGGCTGACCTGGACTGACAGCCCAGACCTGTGCAGTACACATGGTGGGCAGATAAGACAGTGTTTGATATGTCCCACTAAAGCATCTTGTCTAGAAGGTGTTTTTTTTTGTTTTTTTTTTTGTTTGTTTGTTTTCTTTTTAACAATCACAGAAGTCTCTTTCTACCTAAACCTCCAGGAGATCAGAACTGGCACAACTAGTCAGTTTTAAATCCAGGGCCCTGAGTACAATTTTGGGAAAGAATACATCACCCACACCAAAGAAGAAAACCTCCTCCCCCTTTCTGCTGGCCTCTGATCCAAATTGAAGAGGAAGGGAACAGAGAAACCCGAACTTTTTTTTCTTTTTTTTTCACTGTTGTTGCCAACATGGGAGTTGTTTCTAATTGTGTTCCAGCAAGAACACTGTCACTTACTTCACTCAAGCCCAGTGCATCCCAAACCTCTGTTAAGCAGCTACGTAAATGGCAGAACATTAATGCCTGAAGCTTGCATTCCTTCTTTGCTTCAATGCAATGCAATGACAGTATTAGCTAAGCTTTTCTATTTTTTAAAAATAATTTATTTGTATTTTGTCTGGTTCAACAACCCATCTAAATTTGTTTCCCAGAGGGTAGATTAGTCTAAAGGTATGCTCTAGGCTTGAGGATTGTTTCCCAAACTTTAATGAATATACTAATATTCTAAGGATCTTGTTAAAATACAGATTCTAGTTCATAGCCTGGGATTGCTGTTGGTCAGAGCCCGGGTTCCTATATTTCTAACAAAGAAAGGGGACTAAATTGATGCTGTTGGTCCAAGGCCCTACAGACATGCTTCTCAAACTTTAGCATGCATCAGAATCACCTGGAGAGGGTTGTTGAAACACAGATCCTGGGGCCCGACCCCACAGATCTTGATTCAGTAAGTCTGATGGGGCACCTGAGATTCTGCATTTGATAAAGTTCCACATGCTGTTTGCCTCTGGACCATACTTTGAGTAGCAAGGTTTAGTGAACATATCTAATGGAAAAGTCTTACAAAATCTGATTCTTTCTGCTGTCCAATTATTTGATTTGCATGGATAAGTGCATTTGGAAAACTGCTGAGTATTTTTGCTTGTGGCAGATACAATGTGCTTTCAACTTAACCTTATAAGGTACATGCATACGTCTAAAAGCTGCATAGGTCTGAGATATGAAAAAATGGACGAGGGTAAATAGCATAGGTTGTACACTGGGGGAACCTGACTCACCATAACCTCTTTATGAACCTCAATTTTAACTTCATGATAAATAAGACTTCTTCAGTCATACCTAAATTCCATGACTTGCATTTTACCTCTGCTATAAGACTGCTTCCAAGGTTGCCAGAACATAAAAATGGGACTCCGAAAACATCAAAACCTTCCTGGAACTGGGCCCCTCAAAATCCCAATAAGAATCGAGACCCATTTCTGGAGAGACAGTCTGCTTGCTAAATATTAGGCAACTCCACACCTCTGCGTAATACAATAACTACGTCCTCCTCATGTCCTGTGTACTTGGGCTGTGATTACTCCTTAACACGTATAGCCTCATATAAATCTTACGTCAATCCACTAGCAGATGAGAAAGCTGAGGCTATAGACCACTGCGTCACAGATCTATTTGTCTAAAACCGGTTCTCTAGATCCTTGCTACTGAAAGTGTGGCCTGTGGACCAACAGCATCAACATCACTAAGGAGCTATTTAAGAATGAATCTCAGGCCCCACCCCTGACCTACTTGACCAGAGTCTTCATTTTAACAAAATGCCAGGCAATTTCTGTGCTTTTTAGGGCAATGCTTGGGCCCACTCTGACACATTGCCTCTACCAAGGAAGGAGTTTTGCAGAGTCATTTTCTTTATTGGAAATGCTTTAGCATAGACCTGGTGAGACATCAAAGGCAGTCATTTTCATCACTGGAAAAGAGATGGTTTGATTGCCTTGGGAGGAGGACTGTTTGGCAGCACATCAGAGTTCAGTGTGGCTGCATGTGCTGACACAGGCAATTCCTGGCTTTCTTGAGCTGGACTTGGGAACTGACATGCAACCACTGTCCAGAAGTCAATTAGATTATGCAGCAGGGCTTTCCCTCTTGGAGCCTGTGTTTACTAAAGGATTGCTCCAAAAATCAACAAAGGTCTTCAAGATGGTACAGTTAAACTAAGGAAGAGAAGAATCATCTTTCACTTGCCTTTTGGGAAACACTATAGATTCAAGAGTAGTTTCTTTCCTAGGAGAAGGAGATAATATGGGGCAGAGAAATTCTGTATCAGACTGAAGCAGGGGGCCACTTTTGGGAAATGTGCAAAACAATATATTTTGCCAACCTCCTTGTTGGTCTTCTTTCAGGTCAGCAGAATGGTTTTAGCTGGAACTACTCTATTCTGGTCCATGTGTCTCTCATCCATCTGCAGGCTAGCCTGGGCTATTCAGTTGGTGGCTCAGCAGGATTCCAAAAAACGAGTGGAAACACTTAAGACATTTCAAGGCCTAAGCCTACTTGGCAGACTGTTACTTTTGCTGCATTTCACTGACCAACGTGGATTGAAAGGCAAGTCCTTATTTACAGGCTGGGGAAACACACTCTACCTCTTGGTGGGATGAGGAGCAAGGTCACCTTGGCAAAGGGACATGGACAAAGGTTGGAGAATCAGGGCTTACTTTGCAATCCGCTGCACTCCTACTTACTGCCTCTCATCTGATCTTTTTTGAAAGTTATTGAGACACTGATTCTCACCCAAAGATCCCACTGTCTTGTTCATAGGCTTATTGATTCTCCTGGATAGATACATTTGGGGGCCACTGCATGAATTTAGAGGCTCTCATCTGCTACCTCAAAAATGCAAGCCATCAAATACAATGGAGACAGGTTGAAGAAGAAAGTTAAGAGAGCACAGAATTTTAATGTAAATTTAAATCTCAATTAGATGCCAGTATACGTAAAATGTGCTGAATGAAAAAGACAATTACAAATGTTGACAAGGATGTAGAATAACTGGAAATCTCATACACCACAAATAGGAAAATAGATTGGTATAGCCACATCGGATAACTGTTTGGCATTATTCAATAAAGCTGGTGATATTCATATCCCATGACCCAATGATTCCACTCCTAGACATAGACCCAGCAGAACTGTGAAATAAGTTCACCAAGAATGTTCATAGCAGGATTATTTGTAATACCACTAAAGAGGAAATATATCATATGTTTACTCACCATAGAATGAGTAAATGCATTTTTTATAGTTTTACAATGGAATGCTATACAGCAGTGAGAATCAATGGTTTGCAACTACTTACAATGATATATTTCACAAACCTAAGTTTGGGCAAAAAAGTCAAAAGACAACTTGCTTTATGATTACATTTAAATTTAAAAGCAGGCAAAAATAATCTGTGGTATAGGAAGTAAGCATAATGTTTGGGGTGTAAGTGTTGGGGAGGGAATGCAAGGGGTTTCTGGGGTGCTGGAAATGCTCAGTTTCTTGATTTGGGGACTGGTTACATAAAATGTTTACTAGGTACACATTTCAGCCTTTACATGTAGGGCTAGCATAATTTTTTGTATGGATATTATGTTTCAATAAAAAGGTTTCAAGAAAAGGAAATAGAGAAGACCTCTGAAAGGAGATAAACCTGAATTCAAACACAATTCTATAGTGTGGACTTAAACAATATTCTTGAATTCTCTGAGCTCCAATTTCGTCAACTGTACAACAGTGATAATTTAATATTATCATGGTCTTTATGAGTATTGAATTTTAAGATGTGTGTAAAGATCTCTGTGCCTAATAAATGTTAGTTCCTTCTCCTGCTTTCTGTGGAAAATGGCTAGAATAACATTTACTGTCCCAGATGTGCAAAGTACAAAGTTTTCATTATGCTTTTGCACAAAATCATGTTCTGGATATTGCTTCCAACGGGCAGGTGGAGAGAGAGAGCACATTTCTGGGCTCTTCTTAGTTCGTTACTTATAAGCGTAAATAACCTGAGTTTGGGGTGCTATATTTTAAATGGGTTATAACTTCATATATTATTGTATCATTATGTATGGTGCTTATTCTTCTCTTTTGGTTTTGCAGTTTTGCTGTTACAGCATATCTAAATTTTAAGTAATTATTAACAACAATTGGAATAATGGGTTCTCGAGGAATTTTATAGCAGTGAAGTTATTACTTTGATGATAAATAATACAAAACCTTACTCTGTCCACTCTAAGGACCTCGAGCCATTTAAAGCCTTCAGCCTTGAGCTTCAAAATGATTCTGAGGCATAAATGGGTGAATCATGCAAGAACAACCTGTCCTGCCTTCTAATTGTTTTTCCAGTTGAGGGTATAATAGAACATGTGGGTGGCATGAGGCAGTAGGAAATCCTGACTCCAGCTTCCTCTGTTTTTGCTCTAAATCTCTTTGGAGCTGCCTCATTAGAAAATGGAGGAGAGAGAGAACCTTGGAGGAGATTTCAAAGATGCTGGGAAATCTGGCTGCTCCCCAAAGCTGCTTTCCACAGTGATATTCACATGTGTATGTACACACACACACACACACACACACACACACACACACAATCCATGTCTAAAATTCTATGTTGCTAAGACCAGTTGTTATCCAGCAGCTAATGCTAGGAGCTTCATGAAACTAAAGCTTTAACAAGAGGAAAAATACTCAAAGTTCTTGATGAAATAGGGAAGCTGACTTCATCTCTTTCCCAATTTTACTTAGACCTCAACCTTGGTCTTTTCGATCCAGATAAAAAGGAGGATCAAAAGTCATTTTAGGAAGGGCTAGGACAGAGAATAATAACTATAACCTTAAAGTGCTGCATTAAGTCTGCATTCTTCACAACAACCTTATAAAGTAAACAGTTTTTTAACCATCATTTCAATAGGCAAGGAGACTGAGCCTCTGAGAGATAGACCAATTAGAACTAAAGTCTCCAGCTCCTCATCTAAGACTGTTTTCTTCTACATTTTGTTCAAGTCCATTAAAAAAGTATTATCATTATTACATGTTTAATAGTTTTATGGGTGTAATGGGACTATGGCAAGAACCATAGAAGCAAGCTGAGAAAGAAACATATGTCTGTATAATGGACATAGGGTTTGGTAAATCATGAAATACGATAGAACAGTGGTAGGAGGAGGTGTCATGAGGTTTAAGGCTTGCGCTGTGGAAGCCTGTTCACAGATAAAACAAAGTGAGAAAATAACTGGTTGGGAAGGATTGAGGATTTGGAGTAAATACATGGATGTCAGGTGACAGGAGAACTTCTAACTTGTACTGTTCAACTAGTGAGGTGATATGTGATATTTGAGCCCAATAATACCCAGATATCATGATCATTCACTAGCAGGTCACTGCTGAAACGGAAACACTGGATGTTATTTCTATCTGAGAGAGAATGGAAAAATAAAGAACAAATGTTGAGGGTTGATTCTGGGAAAATTCACTTGACTGTGTTGGAGGGGCTGAGGAACAGGAAATGAGAAGTTAAATGGTATTATATCGTTATATTGAGAAACTCAGAGTTAAATTTCAAAAATGCTGCTGATGGTCAAGAGTAAGGATAGAGAAATACCAATTAGTAGATCACTTTGTGATTCTATTGCTTGAGACTGTAGAGCAAAGCTCCTTTTGGTTGAGGCTGTGGAGAACGGTTCTGTAGTAGATGAATTTCAAATTCTTAAGTGGTGGTTTTTTGGTGAGACAATGGAGAGTATGGCTGTGAGCCATACATAATTTGAGACATTAAAGATAACAGGAGAACAATAAAGTAGAAAACAGGAGGCTTCCCCCCACACACTTTTTTTTTTAATTTAGTTGATGTGTGTGTGTGTGTGTGTGTGTGTCCGTGTCTGTGTGTCTGTGTGTTTCTTCCTTGCTTTTTTTTTGTTTTGAAGAATAGGAAAAATCTGTGCTGCAGACAGAAAGCAGGAGGAAAGATTGCAAGTGCTGTTTGTGGAAGCAGGGTATGAGCTGAGGAGAGAACTCGACAGATGTATGCGTATTATAGGACAGTGCTTCTTAAATTTGAGTGTGCAGAAGAATCTCAGGCAGAACATGTTAAAACACAGATTCCCAGGCTCCCATTCCTGGAGATTTTGGCTGAGTCAGTCTAGGCTGGCTCAAGATTTTGCATTTCTAATAAGCAGTGCTGATTTGTATGGAACCTGAACAGCGGTTAGAGCAATTTCAGTCTTTTTTGTGTGTAGCATTCAGCTTAGAGATATCCTGAAATTCTGTCTTTTCTTGCTTTCTAGAATTATTATGTTATAATTTTCCAGTCTTATTTCTAACACCACCTCTTTCTCCCTGTGTCCTTTTCTTCTCAAATGATGAAATGTCCAGGAGTTGACTTTCTGACCACATTCTCTACACAGCATACATGTGTAAGTGACGTATAACAATATTTCTAGACACTGATACACTGGCTTCTCCTTGCCCCTGTATCGTCCTTCTTGCTGTCTCTACCTAAAAGTCTCTCCCTAATTGTCTATGCTTCCTACTTTGCTTCATAAAAACTGTCTATCCTTCATTTCCTTCCCACGTCTCATCTTTACACAGTCTTTCCTGACTGATGTGGTGCCCCACAACTTCTTCCTGTCACAGACCAACAAAGGACTGGATACTTGTCCATTCATAATATCCTAATCCAAGACTTGCTCTCCTTGACTGAAACTGTCTTTGAATGAACAAGCTACCAAAAAAATTATGGGAACAACTGGAAAAATGGGGCTGGGGTGTTAGATAATGCTAAGGAATTTTGTTAAGTAAGATCATGATATTGTGGTTATGTAGAAAAATTTACTTATTTTTTTAGAGATGCATACTGAATTGGAGGGATGGTAAACGTCATGACATCTGTAAATTTCTCCAACTTAATATAGAAAAAAAGAGATGAAGCAAATATTACAAAATATTAAAAAGTACTGAAACAAGGTGATAAGTGTATGAGTTTTCACTAGTTTGTCTTCTCTCCTTTTCTGTATACTTAAAAACTTTCAAGATTACACAGTAAACACGAAAAGAAAAGCAATAGTCTACTGAAATCATGGATTTGATGATCTGGTCCTATTTTTTGAATATCATTAAAATAACTATGTATTAAAGTTATTAGTTATAGGTGATCATAAGATTATCGGTTAATGTAATTTTGAACTTGACCTGTTAACTAGCTTAGACTTAATAGTTGGTCTATTCCCTCTCTTGGAGGTGGTACATACCTTTCATTGGAACCTGGATAGGCTTGCCTCACAGCCACTCCCTCTCCAAGTTTGGGGTGGGTAGAGTCCATCTGCAACACGAAAACGGTAAATGCTAGAATAAACCCTCAAAGTTCTTTTGTGAAAGGTGTTCTTTGCAATTAGCATTCTGGCAGTCGTGGTTCCTTGATCCTTCAGCAGCAACAAGAATGGGGAGGTTCCAGTTCAGACTTGCTGGCTTTAAACTTCAAGTGGTTATAAAAGGCTGGGTGCCATCATCCAAAAGACCCTAACATTTCTCAATACCTAAACTATGTCAAGAGCTATGCTTGCTTACAGAAACTAAAAAGGATTCCTGACCTCAAAATGAGGAGGGCTGAGGGCAAAGGCTGATATGGTGATGGGGCATTGCCTGCAAAAAGGACCATGTACAAAAGGGTCAAGGGCAACAGAAGAATAACTATAAAAGCCCCCCCCCCAATTTACTCACTCAACCCACAGCCTCTAAATATGGAAGGCTCCTCCCAGTTGGGGAGAAGATGACCTTAGAGCATGAGTTCACCATTCTCTATTCCTTGATCAAAGAATAAAATTTCTGCTCTGCTTTACTGAATTCAATCTCATTCAATTGGCATGAACAGCACTTGGCAGAAGGACCTTGGTTTGTGTCCCCTACCCAGAAGGGTTGGTAGCATTTCCTTTCCAGGTGCAGTATCACCCTCAGGACAGATGTTGGGCCTTATTGTCTCTGCTGGTCCCCCAAATACTGATGACTTTACTTGGAAGGCTTTAGAGAAACATCGTGAGAGAGGGAGACTTGGCCATAGAAAAGTTAGTAGGAAACAGCTGCCCTTTTCTAGCAGCGTAGTTTCTTGCTCCGTAAGAAGTCTTCCAGTTTTGTACTCTTCTATGTGTTAGTCCCAGGTGGCCCCTGTGAGGGAAGTCCTAGAGAAGGTCAGGGTCTGGAGATTCTATAACCCAAGACAAGCAGAAGAGTGTCAAGAATGAGCTAGGCATATAGGACAGCTAGAGGACTAAATTGGGATTCCACAAGGAGGTCTTTGAGGAGATGCCTGGAGTGAGTCATTTCTGAAGAGGAGGTACTGTCATTCAGAAGCCACAGTCCCTAAAGTGGGTGCAGCAGAAAGAAAGGGGCTGAGAGAACAGGTCAGAGAACTTTATTCGTACCGTGCAAACTATTTCCTAAGAACGCCATAGAGCTTTTCATGTGAAAACAAACCTCTTGCCTTTCTAAAGTGCATGTTATCAGATATGTTTTCCTAATACATTGAGAAAACCACTTAACTTTTGAGCCATTAGTTTATTTGTGAAATGGAAAGAAGGCATGAAACCACATCATCTCTAAACTTCTTTTTAGCTTAAATTTTCACCCATCACCTGAGTGAGGTAACAGGGAAACGGACATAACTGATCGATTAGAGTTTCTAAGGCTGTTTGCCATGCTGCTGTGAGCAATTTAAAGGAAAATTAATAAAATATTGACTTTATTTTCGTCCAGAGGATACTTAATTATAAGATCATATTATCTATAAGAAAGTTGAATATGTTCTTTGTGAAGTCTGCTTTAAGATAATTCTGGATATTCATTTTTTATCCTGAACAGAAGGAATACTTCTGTTGAAACAGTATTGATTTTCTAAAATAGAGTACTCTGGGTAGAGATGATAAACAGATAGCTAGATGCTGTAAAGAAAATTGAGATTTGGAAAAGAGGAATGAAATTTCAAGTTGACAAATCCTGAAGTTCAATACAAAGGCCTGTGTCAGGATTCAGAGAGATTATCACATTATTACATATTATTGAGTTCCTAGGAAGGATAGACCTAGAACTGATGAGTTCTTAGAAGGATAATTCAGGTGAGTGGGGGACATGAATGCATGGGATGGTCCAGATCACAGATGGAGTCACTATAGATGCCAAGACTGTAGGACCCTGATTTTCAAACTTGGTTGCTTATTGGACTTCTGTAGGAAAGTTTTTAAAATACTGATGCTTGGTTCTTGCCCCCCGGTGAGTCTGATTTAATTGTGGCGTGGGCATCAGGATTTTGCAAAGTCCCCAGGTGACTCTAATGTGCACACAAGGGTGAAAACGTATGTGGAAGCCCAGGATCACTTCCAGATGGAAGATTTTGCTTCCTGAATGGAGCCCTATCCCTGCCCTTGAAGAGCTCCCTAATTGTTTGACTATTTCTCTTCTCCTGCCTCTTAGCATTTGTTCTACTTAGAAAATATTGCCTTTCTTCCTTGAAACTGAACTAACCACAACAAACAAAAGAAAATAAGCAATGATTATATCCAGGCAGCAAAGAACCACTACCAATGATAGATATCTTAGTTTATGTAAGTAGCTTCACAAACAAGTGCTGTGCTAAAAGTGGAAGGAACGCCCTCCCCTCACCATTATAACAAAAACACATCCTACATCAGCCTGTGGTCTGCTGTTTAAGTCAACTTCGTTCCTCCCAGAGTTTGTTAGTTTCTGATGGAAGCCACTAGAGACCACATTATAGTCTAGCCTATTTGCTTAAAAGGTAAGGTTTTGTAGCAAGATTATCTCACCCTAGAATAATAGACAAGAAATCAACGCATTACAGCTCCATGGGCCAAATCCATCCTGTTTTGCTCATAAAGTTTTATTGGAACATAACTATGACCATTCATTCACGTGTCATTCACTTGTGGATGCTTTTGCACTATAATAGAGTTGAGTAGTTGTGACAGAGAGTATAGTCTCTGAAAAGCCAAAAAATGTTTACTATCTGGTCATTTACAAATAATGTCTGCCAACCCCAGTGATACAGGCATTTCTAAGATGTAGTATTAGCATTTGTCTACTGTGGTAGATTGATTTTTTTAAAAAAAAATATGGCCAGTGCTTAACCTCTCCCTAAATGCATCTCTTTTTTATTAATTTTTTTATTGGGGAATATTGGGGAACAGTTTGTTTTTCCACGATGTCAAATCGTTTTCAATCTAGTTGTGGGGGGCGCAACTTAGCCCTAAGTCAAGTCATTGTTTTCAATCTAGTTGTGAAGGGAGCAACTCACTGGCCAATGTGGGACTCGAACCAGCAACCTTGGTGTTATGAGCACCTCGCTCTAACCACTGAGCAAACCAGCTGCCGACAAGCTGCTCAGCTCCAAGCTCAAGCTGTTGTTTTCAATCTAGTTGTGGAGGGCACAGTTCACTGGCCCATGAGGGAATCGAATTGGCAACCTTGTTGTTAAGAGCTCGCGCTCTAACCAACTAAGCCATCCAGCCATCCCAGTCCATCTCCTTTTTAATATGACTTCCCCTTTACCCACCAAGAGTGGAACCCATTTCACCAGCCATTGAATCTGAGCTGGTCTTGTGAGTTGTTTTTCCCAGTGCTTAGGAAGTACCCATCCAAAGCCTAGACTTCAAGACCCTTGTCCACTTCTGCTTGCTCTCTTGTACTCCTACCTCTGTAGAAGGCCTGCTGGATGGCAAGGGACACATGTAGTCCAGTTTACCTCATTGCCTTAGCTAACAGCCAGTTAACTTCCAGAAGCTAAATTGTCCTACTAAATTGACTGAGTATAGATGTGTGAATGTTTCTGATCGAGACTAAAAGAAGTACCCAGCTAAGCACAACACAAATAGCCAATCTGCACATTCATGGGCTAAACAAATGTTTGACATTTTAACCCACTGCATTCTGGAGTGGTTTGTTATACAGTGAAAGCTAACAATTACACCTATGAGGAATTGGGCCTACAAGTCCTCTTGTAGGATGTTCTTCTCTTTCCTCTGTTTTTAAAGCAAGAATAACTCAGTCTTGTCCACAAACTCCAGTCTGAAAACAGACGAAGGGAACTACTTTAAAAAAAAACCTGATGATTCTATGGAGCTTTCACCAAACATTAAGAAAACAAACACAAAAATAAAATAACTTGGCATTCAATTAGGAATAACAAACACACATATGACTCACATATACAAATATATTCTGATAGATTCTTTAGGTAAAGGAAAAAAATATATATTATATATTTCCACTAGTGTTTATCCAACTAGTATCCTCCACCTAGACACTACATGTTCCTCCTGCTTAAAGGGCTCTACATCCAGATGTTTTATGGAGTACAGCAGGTCCTTGAATAAGTTTCGTTCAATGTCATTTCATTATAACATTGATGAGATGCCATGGGACTTAACTCTTGTTTATATCAATTAACCTATGGTAAAATTGGTTTTGTTACACAATGTTTGCTTAAAGTCACAGAACCTATCAAATACAGTGAGTGAAGACTTAACTATATTTGACTCTTAGTTAAGTGTCAACCTTTCACTGAAGCCCTCCCTGATAAGCCAATTTACAACAGCCCCTTATGATCTATCTATCACATTACCATGTTTTATTTTCTTTGTAGCCTTTTTGCTATGTCACATTTTTATTTATTTGTGTATTTACTTCTTTGTAGTCTGTCTCTTCCCACAGGAATATGCTCCAAGAGAGATTATGCTTCTTCCTCATTGTTGTATCCCTACTATTTAGTATAGTGCCTGAAACATAGTAGATCTTGATTAGTATTCCTTCAATGAATGGTGTATTTTTTTCCCGTTTCTTCCGCCTCCTCCCAACTCTAGTTCAAGCCATTGTTTCTCAGCCTAGTTGTGTAGGACCCAGCTCCCTGGCCCATGCTGGTATTATGAGCCTTGCACTCCCCCCCGGCTGAGGCAGTCCATCACCAGTCTTCCGTCAGCACTCACAGCAGCTCATACCAGCTCTTGCCAGCTGCCAGCCACTCACGCTGGCCACTGGCCGCTCATGGCAGCACACAGTAGCCCATGGCAGCACACAGCAGCTCATGATGGTTGTCGGTCACTCATGCTGACTGCCAGCTGCTCAGGGCAGCACCCTGTAGCCCACAGCAGCACACAGCAGCCCGTGGCGACACACAGCAGCCCGTGGTAGCTCACGCCAACCTCCAGCTGCTCATGGCAGCCCAGCTCCAGGGAGAGCTGTTGTTCACAATCTTGACTGTGGTGCGTGCAGCTCACTGGCTCATGTGGGAATCGAACCGACCTTGGCATTAGGAGCATGGCACTGCAACCACCTGAGCCACCGGGCCGGCCAGATGATGTATTCTCGACTCTCATAGGGATAAAATAATTTTTATGTACAAAGTAAGTATCCCGTCGATGACTGAGTTTGAGCCATTGATTTTTGAGCAAGTGAAAAAAGCAAGAGTGTAAGATTTTTAGTGACCTAACATTTTCAATGAACAAATTATACAAAAGTCCCTGGCTATTCTTCATCTCTATATATGTCCATAATTTTACTATTACACTAAGAGAACATGTCTCAGTCACCAACATTTTCACAAGTAAATAAAGCATGTCACTGGTTTTGTTTGGGAAATTGAAGCAGATAAAGTTTTCCATTCCGTAAGACCCAAAACAAACCACAGCCCAATATGTGAGGAGAATCCAAGGACTTAGAAGGCCTAAAATCCACAAGCTTTGGGAAGACACCCAATTAACAGACATTAAAGTCCAAATATGACTCATATACCTATTGGAAATGCCAGGCAATGTCAAACAGTACCCAATCTTGTTTTGTAACCAGGATAATATTCTGTGCATCGTGGGGGCTGGAGATTAGAATTATGTTTTAAAAAGAAACTTATAAAATACTCTTATTCCCATCAAGAAGTGTAATGAGTAGGTTTCACCTATGCTCTCCAGCCCCAAATGATTGAACCGGTATTAGTGCCAAAAAATTGGAAATGTCTTAACATGCATTAATTGCTTAATAGTTGTGTTGTCTGCTTGAAAAGGGCGCGGTGGTATTTAAGTTGCTTAATGACTTTACATTTTCCCATGGCAAAATACTTGTGATTTGGTTAGGCTGTAATTAAAGAGTTACATAAACAAGGCCTTTGGAAACAAATGAACTGGCTTCCTTGGAAGAGGAATTTTGGTCAGCTCTAACTGGTATATTCAGGCCCTTCAGGAGGAGAAAACTACCACACTCCCCCTACCACTTTCTCCATCTTGAAGTTGACTTCTTTTCATCCCTGCTTTCTTGTGTGCTTTGCCGAGTGTAGTTTATGAGGGTAGGAGAGTGGGTTGAAGGGAAATTTAGAAAAATAAAGAACACTTTTTATTGTATGGAAACAATTTAAAAATAAGTTGAAATATATAACTAATAAGGACAAGCAGGGTAAACTTACAAGAGCCTGGTTACCTTGAAGCCAGAGAGCCTAGTGATGAGAAACCCTGAAGGCAGAGTGACGTGTGTGTTGTAAAACCAGTTGATCATATGTTTATTACTGTATAAAGACAAGCCTTTGAACCCACATGGTTTGCTTTCATGTATCTCAGAAAACAATGTCTTCCAGGAGCACAGAGGTTAAATTTCTTACCCAGAAGTCTCTTGAAGTGGGGAAAAGAACTCTTGACAGTCAAGGGAGGTCTCGAACAGGGAAGATGGCATTCTACCTCCCAAAGAAAGCACACTGGTCAGGAGAATTGAGAAAGAAATCCAGGGTTTGGCCTCAGGTTTACATCGAGTCATTATCTTTGGGAGTTAGGAGGTCGTTTTTAAGATCTCTTACTGCAATCTCCTTTTACTTATGCATATTTATAAGGAAGGTATGGACAGAGAGTGTCAGTTTATTAAACTAAAGGTGACTTTAGAGTATATTTTCTTGTGATTTTTCTAGATTTCAGCCTTGTATATTTTAATCTCTGCTAATTTTGGTGGTGAGTCATTTGTCATGTTCATCGATGCACGTTTCCCACTGAGGATTCATAACCAAGTCTTAAATAGAAAACAAATATCAACTAAAATTTATTTTTCTTAGATATTTGCACCTCTTCAGCTTTCAAACGTTTGAAATTAAATCCTACCAGTCTTTCATTTACCCAATTGCTAAAGCTAATAAATCCAATGAGGCCAAATCAGCTCACTTTTTTAGGCTTATTGGGAATATTTCTAAGGCTGGAATGTGAGGAGACAACCTGGGGAGGCCTTTGCCTTAGAGGCTGTGGTGGATTGATGGCATTTCTGGTCTTATATGTGACTTCCCTGTATCTAAGCAATTTGCCCTAAGACCCTGAAACTCTTTTCACCAAGAGGCAGAGTCTATTTTTTCTCCTCTTGAATCTGGATTGCCTGGTGACTTGTTTCTGTCAACAGAATGTGGCAGAAGGAGGCCTAACATGCTTCCCCTCTCTCTGTTAGAAGCTTTGGCAGTCTCCATGTGAACCAGCCCAGGCTAGCCTTTTGGAGGAAGAAAGGCGCATGGGCAAGATTGTAGTAGTCTCAGCCAAGGCCAACACAGACCAGCCTAGAGTCAGCTGACCTTCAAACATCTGAGAGAGCCCAGCATAGATTGGCAGAGCTGCCTCCCAACCCACAGTTGACCACAGATATATGAACAAGCTCATCCAAAGACAGGAGAACCACCTACTGGCATGTTGTGATACTGTGATTTATAATAAGAAATATATATTTTGGAGTTCTGGTCAAGATGGAGGAGTAAGTAAATGCTGTGCTTATCTTCTCTCATGATCACATCAAAATTATAGCTAACCTACAAAACACCATCATTGAGAATCACCTGAAATCTTGCTGAACTGAAGCCCTACAAGTAACAACATACAGAAAATGCCACTTCAAGACTGATAGGAGGGGCAGAGATGCGGAACTGTCTGCTCATACCTGAGTGTGACCATTAAAAATTGGTAGGGGTATCTCGGCTGTGGAGGTTCCCCCGTGAAGGAGCAAGGGGTCCCAGAGCCACACCAGGCTCCCTGGCCCAGGGTTCCAGTGCCAGGGAGAGAAGTCCTTATAATTTCTGGTTGTGAAAACCAACAGAGATTGGGGCTCTGAGCTCCAGCACTGGGGCAGCAGCTGGAGTGGCGTCAGGGACATGGGGGGAGGCAGCGGAAACTAAGTTGTCTGGCTCAGGGCAAGGGTTGGAGGGGCAGCTTTTTTCCTGCCTGGAAATGATGGCAGAAGCCATTGTTTCTTTGTTGAGTCTTCCCCATCCCCAGCGTGCAGGCATAGGTGGCTACCATATTAGAGTCTCCATTAAACTGGCTGACACCATTTGTTTGACCCTGCCTTGGTGACTTTAAGACCATGCCCCCTCCAAAGTTTTGGCACACCCAAGCTGTTTCCAGTGGCTTTTTCATACAACACTCAGTACAATACCCTCTAGTCCATTCATGTTGTAGCAGAGCTGAGTAATATTTCATTGTATATATGTACCACCTATTCTTTATCCATTCATCCATTCAGGGACACACAGGTTGCCTTCATATCTTGAATATTGTGAATAATGCTGCAATGACCATATGGATGAGCATGTCCCCTCAAAGTAGCATTTTGGGTTTCTTTGTATAAATAGCCAGGGGTGGGATTACGAGGTCCTTCTTCTTCTCTATCATAGCATGTTTTAAAGTATATTTTTTTTTCTGGTATAAGTATGCTACCCCAGCTTTATTGTTTGTTTGTTTGTTTGTTTGTTTGTTTCCATTTTCATGAAATATCTTTTCCATCCTTTACTTTCAGTCTGCGTGTGTCTTTTGATCTGAAGTGAGTCTTGGACTTGTATAACTATTGGCGTGTATAACTCACCTGCTTTGGCTCATGCTACAGACTATCCTAGGGTCTCTCAAAGTTTTGAGGAGCCCAGACAAGCAGCATCTGGCTTGAGCAAGTTCTGTATCTCTTGTGGAGCAACCCTAAGCCCAGCACTAGCAGCAGCCGACCTTGGGTCATGGCTTGGCCTCACAAGGCACTTTCAAGCACAGCATGGGTGGCGGACATCTGCTGATTGCTTTGTGGCTCCTGCCAGGTGGCTCTGGGTGGGGCACAGGCAGGGGCTAAACTTGACCTGCAGCAGGTCCCCCTGGGTGGCCCTGAGGTTGGTGTGCCTACTGGCCAGCTTCAAAATGAGTTGGAGCATAATCTAGCTGCTTCTAAGGATGACATACCCAAGGGGTGGATTTGAAACGTGGACTAGACACTGGCATCTGTGCATAGCTTCCCAAGGTGAGCACTTCTAAGGTGACTGTAGTGATATTCAGCATTGAAGTATGAGTTTGCAACTTAAGATCCCGTGTGTGTGTGTGTGTGTGTGTGTGTGTGTGTGTGTGTGTAAATGTAAACATTTCTTGAGAGATCAATATCTTTGGAACTACTTTTCCTGCAGACCATTTCAGGTCTTTGCATCTGCCAGTTCACCATCAATTGTCCATAAAACGTCTTCTACTAATTTGCAGAATAAATGTATCCAATGCTTGGACACTCTAAGCAACGCTCTCTCATCTGTAAAACAATGATAATGTCAGTGTCACAGGGTGTTTCTGGTACAGACTAAATGATCAAATATAATTAGATCATCATCCTTGACTAATGATGAGGGTTCAGAATATAATAAATCTATCTAACAGTTATGATCTGAGCCAAAAATCAGAATATATGATATAATAATATGAGTATATCTTGAACTTTTGAATAAAAATAAAAGAATTTCTTTGGGAGTGAGGACAATACCTATTGCTCATTAGAAAGTAGGCACATGGGCCAACAGACAGCACTATTTGACATGAGGGTTATTCTGGAAATTTCAGGGAGATTGATCACTAAACAAAACAAGATTCCTGTTTAAAGACCACTTACTAGATGTCAAGCACTGTTCTAGGTACCCTATACAGTTCCTCATTTAGTCCTCACATGAATTTTGTAAGGTATACATGATTTTTTCCCCCTAACTTGCAAATGAGAAAGCTGAGACTCAAAGAGGTTACATAACTTGACCCAAACCACAGAGATAGCAAGTTTGTAGAGACAGTGTATGTTATGTGCCACTGAGTTAGCTCCATCTCCTGTTGAGTTGACGCCTAGGAATGTGTGATGCCCACAATGTCCTGTCCTCAACATCTCTGCCAGCTTCTGTAGAATCATGCCTATGACTTCAGTTATGGAGTCAATCCACCTCATATTTGTTCTTCCGCTCTGCCTGCTGCCATCTGTTTTTCCCAGCATTATTGCCTTTTCCAAAGAGCCCTGCCATCTCACGATGAGCCCAAAGTAAGATAGCTGAAGTTTCGTCATTTTTGCTTCTAATGATGTTTCAGACTTAATTTGCTCTAGGACCTATTGGTTTGTCTTTCTTGTAGACCAGGGTATCTGTAGAGCTCTTTTCTAACACCATATTTCAAATGAATCCCCCCTATCAGCCTTCTTCACTCTCTAATTTCTGCAGTATTTAGACCCAAATCTGTCTGTAAAACTCATGTGTTCATCAAAAACTGCGAAGGGTCTTAAATTTAACCCTCCTTGCAAGCTGTCAACCAGCCTGTAACTGTCTTATTGATGCTGGCACAAGACATGAGACTCCTCAGTCAAAAAATAAAGAACTTCATTACACATGGCACAGAAAGCAGCATGCACATGACATATTTGTGTTAGTTCTCTTTGCCCCCAAGTTCCATGGGTTGGTATTGATGGGGCAGATGAATGCTAGCACATACAATAAATTGTATTAAAAGGGAAAGGGACCCTGAGCTTAGGGAACCCAAATAGTTTATAATGAGCAGTGAGCATACCTGGATTTTGCTCTGAAGGGAGACACCATCTATATGTTCCAAAGCTGTAGACAAACTTTTGTTTTGCTCCAGAGGGACACACTGTCTTTATTTTACAAGTTTTTTTTTTTGTTTGTTTGTTTTTGTACAAGCATCCTTACAAAGATAGTCCTGTGCTGCAGATAGTTAGTGCCTCTAATCACGAGACATAAAAAAATGTGAGAGGCCCATGAAGAATGTCTCACTAAAGTGTTTTCCGTCAAAGCACAGTGTTCTAGTTAATTCTGTTTAACAAATTCCCCCAAACCTAGTGACATAAAACCATAACCATTTTGTTCTACTCATGGGCCCTGTGCATGGTCAGAGATGATAGCTCATCTCTGCTCCATGATCTCTTGATGGACTTAAATGGCCAGGCAAGGAGCAGCCATAAATGGCTGGGGGTTAGGATTACCTAGGGATTTCTTCCCTCACATTCCTGTAACCTGGACTGAGATGACAGCGAGACTGGGCTCAGGTGGGCTTTGGTTGTACTTGGGTACAGAACTACGGGTATGTAAATTTGTTGTCTGAAACCAAAGAGAGCTGACACTTTCTTGAAGTGTCTACTTCTGGTTTCTTCATTTGGCTTGGCTTTTTACAGCATGCAAGATGGAGCCAAGAACAAGTATTCTAAGAAGTATCCAGAGAGCAAGTAATTCAAGCTAACCGAAAGGATGGTGCAGGGCCTTTTATTATCTATCCTCAGAAATCACATAAGCATCTCCCACCATCTTGAATGGTTGAAGCAGTAATGAGTCCACCCATATTCAGGGCCATAGATATGCCATGTTATGAGGAGGAATATCAAAGAAGTTGTGGGTCATGTTTGATAACCACTACTCACATTTACTCCACAATCATGAGTAGTTATTCTCCTGCCTCCCTTGCTTGACCCTCTCCCCGCCTCTGTTCTTTCTAGGTGTTCAATGACTTTTACTTATATAATTTCTCTGTAAAAATTTCCCCTTGATTAAATTTCCATGCATCCTATCCCCCACCTGTTTTGGTAGAAATCCTGTTCTCTCAGTTTGAATTACGTGTGCTAAGGTTCAGTGTGAATTACTTTAATGAAATAATCCCCTAAAGTGTGAATGATTGGCCAATTTAAAACCTTCAGGGGGGTACTCACATATCACATGGGGAATAAACTAATCAAAATGAACCATAATTAGCAGAAGGTATAAGTGAGTATATTCTCCTGCTTTCCATGTTTTTCTCATCTCCTCTCCAGGCACCACACTGCCCCAAACTGAAAGAAGAGCAAAGAGCACTTTGTCATTTTACTTCAGAGAAAGATGTCACCATTTAGCTGTGCCTCTCACTGCTCCCACAAGATGCATTTTCCTCCAGTTGTATATATATATATATATACACATTTTTTAAACATTTCATAGTATCTAAGGTGCCTTTAATTATAAAGTGCATTATTATTTTATGTACCATTAAGAAAAAACTGCACTAATTAATCAATAATACAATGATTTCTTATCTTTGGTAAGAAATAAAAGTGAATTTATTATTTTATACTGTCCAAAAGTCTTCTTTAAGACTTTCTTAGATGTACATATTTATCGTATATCAACCACACTTTTGTATACATGAAAATGAAGATATAAGCAAAATCAATTAGTTAAAATGCTCCTGAGACATCTTTACATTCAGAGTCAGAAAACCAATGTTTCAAAACAGATTGTCTAGGTTCATATTTTCCTAAGCAATATGTTCCTTTGGGTCATCAAGAGCATCGGGGATGTGTCTCTCTTAAGAGAATGCTCTATTATCGTCTCTGGGATTGTCTTCCAAGCAGCTGGCATTCTGATTCTGGAATTTTCTCACTTGGCATGCAATAGGTAATGCTTTTGTAGGAATAAAACATAATTCAGCTTCATGTACTTGGTATGCTTTCTTTCTTGGGCTCGATGGTGAACTTGGTTATTGCTTTGCAAAAACACAAGAAACTGTGGTAATTCCTCCAACAACTAATATTTACTATCAAATTTACATCCTGCTATTCTATTCCCATGCCTTTCTGCATATTTAATGACTTCTTCCAATGCTAAATCATCGTTTAATCTTTTCAAAGATATTTTTAAAAGCAAATAAATTCAACATTTGTATTCTGACAATGAGTTATTCAAGAAATATGAGGATGACAGAAGCTAGTTTAAATATTTTCAGGCGGTCACCATATGTACTTGTTGGCTGACCAAAAAAAAATAAATGAAAAGATATCATCAATAGTAAGACATTACAATTTCAGTTATAGTAATATATGAAAAAAAATGTGTGCGTTAGTAGTCTGAATGAAAAAATGACATTTAGGACACCACCAATTCCAGTTTTCAAGAATTCAGCCAAGGTATCCAGAAATCTAAACCTGGTGGGGGAAGAGAAAGACCACAGGCTTTAAAAAGAAGATTGTCATTATGAAGATTGTCAGCACAGAATGAATGAAGCAGGAGAGGTCGTCAGCAGCACAAAGAAGATGACAATCACGCACAAATTCCATCCTTTCCAACACCCAAATCTCATTCTCTTATACCCAAGTGCAACCAAAGCCCTCTCCAAGCATTGGCGTGTGGTCTGCAGAGGAAGAGGGGCCTGGTGACACTTAGGTAAGAGAAAAGAGACCTCATGGTCCCCAGAGAAGGCGGCATCGACCTCAGGATAATAGAGGAAAGGGAAGCTTTTGAATGTAGCAGACTTTAAAAAATTATTATGTGAAAGAGGCATTGATAACATTCCTTAGAAAAGGGGTCCCTCTTTGCATAGTAACATATTAAGAATCTGTCATTTATTAAGAATTTAACTGTCTCTAACCAGTGACCACAACACTATTGTATTATAGGGGGGTTTGTTTCCTCAGCACAATAAAATAAGAATACACAAAGCAAACAGTGTGGAGAAAGTGCGTTTCTCTCTAAAATGGGAAATCTCTCCATGTGCTTATCACAGGTGAGAAGTGAAAACTAAACAGTGGAAATATTCCATGTTTATTTAGAAATAAAGTGTTTGTTTCTATTATTTAGAAGTGAACCCAGAATAATAAGGGGGGAGGATTCTCCTCTTCCCTGTGCCTGACATCAGAATTAACAGTGAGCATCTGAAAATACTACATCTTAATTTCTTTAAAAATGCTGGGTAAGTTTTCAACTCTGATTGATCTTTTCTCCAATTACATAAAACAGTGCAGTTTTTGTCTCCTCTACAAGTTGTATGTTCTTCTCCCTTGTGAATTTTGCATTTTACTGCAGGCTGATTTCATTTTCTTTTGTTACTTTTTCTAACACATTTTAGTATAACACTTTTGAATAATCAGTCAATACTTCAAAATTCTCTGAAACTTATATTCTCTGAAGGAAAAGTCTTTTAAGTATCATATAATTATTAACAATAACCATCATGAGAAGTTTATCAAATATGTATAATCTATAAGTTTGCTTAATAGCAACTTCATTTTATGAGTAAAATGTATACCAGGTGCGATAATTAAGTTAGTGAACTCATCCTAGAAAAAGTGCTACATACCTCATTGCTGAATATCACTACAGTCACTTTCATAGTACTCCCCTTGGGAAGCTATGCACTGATACCAGTGCCTAGTCCACCCTTCAAAGCAATTTTGAAACTCTTTTCTTGGAATGGCCATCAGAGCTGTCGTCATAATACACTTAATATCCTGAATGTCATCAAAATGTCTTCCTTTCGATATTTCTTTGAGTAAAGAAAGAAGTCATTGGGGGCCAGATCAGGTGAGTAGGGAGGGTGTTCCAATACAGTTATTTGTTTACTGACTGAAAACTCCCTCACAGACAGGGCGGTGTGAGCTGGTGCATTGTCGTGATGCAAGAGCCATGAACTGTTGGCGAAAAGTTCAGGACGTCTAACTTTTTCATGCAGCCATTTCAGCACTTCCAAACAGTAAATTTGGTTAACTCTTTGTCCAGTTGGTAAAATTTGTACTGAATAATCCCTCTGAGATCAAAAAAAGTTAGCAACATCACTGCAACAAGTTCGCAAACTTAATTGTCAGACCGTGTTTTAAAAATTCTGCAACTGCTGATTACAATTGGTTTTCATTTTTAATTTTAATGATCTTCATAACTTGTTTCTCCAATGAATGTTTAGTTGGTATATATGGGAGCTATCACTTAAAAATATACTGTATGAAAAAAGCTAGATACAAAAAATGTACATGTTGTATGATTCTATTTATATGAAATGCTAGAATACAAACTAATATATATGGTGACAGAAAGATCAGTGTTGTCCTGGGGCCAGGAGTAGGGAATAGAGGCATTGCAAAGGGGCAAAGGAAACTTTTTTTTTGAAATGGAAGTGTTCTGAGTCTTGACTATGGTTATTACAGGATTTATACATTTGTCAAAACTTATCAGATAGTAGCATTATTTGAATAGGCACAGTTTATTGTGTTTAATTATATCTTTACAAATGATAAAAATGTACTGCAGCATACTGTAATAATGATAGGCTTAAATAATGCTTCCTTAACAACAAGAACACACTTGGAAAATAATCATCTTTAGCATATTTCATGAGATGAAACTAAACATTCATCTTCAGATTAAAAGCATCTTTTAAAATGTGCTTTAATTTTGAAGCCCACCATCACCCTGGAGATACCCTGGGCTAACAGGCTTGCTGGTAGTCAGCCATTTTGTTCTACTTGGGAAAGACTGAAGTGAGCAATTAAAACCTGGGTTTTCTGAGGTGATAGTTGTGGAAGAACATGAACTAACCACCCCGTTAACTCCTATAGCAGTCAGTCCTGTCTGAGGTTTAATCACATTAAAGCAATTCTCATTCTCCTCTTTGCCCCATGTGAGCAGTTTCTCCATGTCAACTGTTCAATGGATCTAAGGGTAGGGTGTGTGTGTGTGTGTGTGTGTGTGTGTGTGTGTGTGAAAAATTTGTCTAGCTGTCAGAATGATATTGGACTGTAAAATTTCTTTTTCATAATACCCTTGTCTGGTTTTGGTATCAAGATCATACTAACCTCAGAAATTGAGTTGGAGGATGTTTCCTCTTTCTCTGTATTCTGAAAGAGTTTTTGTGAGATTGGAATTACCAATTTATGAAATTCGTGGTAGGACTTGTCCTTTAGTGCTTGGTAAAATTTGTTGCATTTGTTTGTTTGTTTGTTTTATAAATACACTATTTTTAAAGAACAGTTCTTGATTTATTAAAATGTTGAAAGGTAGTGTAGAATTACCATAAGCCTCATACCCAGTTTTCCCTATTATTAATATCTTACCATGGCATGACACATTTGTCACGACTAAAGAATCGATATTGATATTGTATTGGTAATTAAGGTCTATATTTATTCAGATTTTCTTAGTTTTCACAGAGTGTCCTTTTCCTGTTTCAGGATGACCATCCAGGATACCATAGTTAGTCATCATGTTTCCTTTGGCTGTGACAATTTCTTGGACTTTCCTTGAGACATTGACAGTTTAAGAGCTACTACTCAAGTATTCTGTAGAATAATTCTCATTGGAAGTTGTGGTTTTTTGTTGTTTTTGTTGTTTTGTTGTTGATTGTTTTGTTTTCATGATAAGACCAGCGATATAGTTTGGGGAGGAAGACCACAGAGGTAAAGTGCCTTTCTCATCACATGATATCAAGGGTACATGCTATCAACATGATTTATTCACTGTTGATACTGATCTTGCTCACCTGGGTGAGGGAGTGTTTGACAGCCACATTCTTTTCTTTGTTTAAAAAGTAGAAGTGTCCTTCATCTCCTTACTACTCAAAATGGGGGACCATAAATCAGCAATATCCACATCTGGGAGAAATGCAGAATCTCAAATTCATTCCAGAACTTCTGAATTGGAATCTGCAAGTTAATTGGATGCCTGGATGATTCATATTCTGATTCACAATGGAGAGCAATGCTTTAAGATAATCCAGCACAGATTCCAGAATTTTTTTTTTTTTTTTTTTTTTTTTTTCCCTGTAAAAGGCCCAACTGTAAATGTTTTCAGCTTTGTGGGTGTCATGCAGGGTCTCTGGTTCCGCTCCCCACATAAGAATGAAGGACATGGTGAGGCCAAAAAGGAACACCCACGGAGCCATAGATAGGGGAGTCATACCACTATGGTCTCGCTGGCAGCTGGGTTGGAGACACAGGAAGCAGGAGCCACACTATCCGCAACCCGCCGTCCACTTCTCTGCCAACCAACCTCACTTGTTAGCTGCAATCCGCCGTGCTAATTGCAATCCGCGCTTGCTAGCTCAGCCACCACCTTCTTGCTAGCCCCCATTTTTCTGCTAGCATAGCCACGGCAGTTATATTAGTGGCCAATGGCTCACTGGTTATAGCTTACGGCTAACTAGCCACAGCCGATGGCCATCCAATCACAGTTGATGGCCATTTACTACCTGAGTTAGCACATTTCCATGTGAGGGCGAGAGCCTGGAAACTGTACTCCTGGCTCTGTCCCCACACTCCACCCCTACAGAGTCTCACCTCACAATCTACGCGACAAGCGTCTTCTGCGAGGGGCCCTGTGTGAGGAGCCTGGAGGTGAATGCAATATCCTGGACACAGCCAGGCTCTCTGGGTACAGCCAGGGTTTCTCAGGGCACCACCAGTCCTTCAGGGCACAGCCAGACTTCCTGGGCTTCTTAAGGTACCACCAGTTTCCCAGGACACAGCCAGTGTTTCTCAGGGCACTGCCACTCTCTCTGGGCACAGCCTGACTTCCTGGACACAGCCAGGGCCTCTCAGGGCACTGCCACTCTCTCTGGGCACAGCCAGACTTCCTGGGCACACCCAGGGTTCTCAGGGCACTGCCACATTCTCTGGGCACAGTCAGACTTCCTGGGCTCAGCCAGGGTTTCTCAGGGTACCAACAGTCTTTCTGGGCACAGCCAGTCTTCCTGGGCACAGCCAGTCTTTCTCACATATTCTCCACGGCGGCAGGTTGAGACACAAAAGCAAACATCCGCCAGTTCCACTACAAGGTGGTGTGTTCCCAAACAGATAGTCAAGCAGTCCATTAAATTAGGGATGGAGCCCATTCCCCAGAGTCCACAGTCATTTGCCAGGGCTGTGCATTAGCCTCACAACGTGTGCCCTCTCCGCAGGGTGAGGGCTCCAATTCCTCCTCAACCTGGGGGTGAGGGCTTCAGCAATCACTTCCCAGCCCACAGGGCCGCAACGACCTTCAATTTCTCCGGCCTATGCTGATTGGAGAACCACCCACGTCTTGCCACCCCTCCACAGGGGTCCAGCTCTCCAGCAGCTGCTCCTCCTGGTCTTTCTGGGACTGAGTGTTCATACGCACAAACTGCTCCACTGCCCTTCAGAGAGCTTTGGCCAGCACCGTACCCTGCTTACGAAACTGAGCTTTTATACATATAAACTGCTCCATTACCTTCCGGAGAGTTTCAGCTGACACCACACCCTGCTTGCTGTGCTATGTGTCACACAGGGTGTCATGCAGGGTCTCAGCTCCCGCTCCCCACATAAGAACGCAGGACATGGTGAGGCCAAAAAGGAACACCTACGGAGCCATAGGTAGGGGAGTCACACCACTATAGTCTCACTGGAGGCTGGATTCACTCGACGTGCGACCTGCTGTCCGCTTTTCTGCCAATCAAACAATTCCCTATTTGCTAGCTGCAATCCACCTCTCTGCAATCCGCAATCCACACTCCGCTGCTTGATAGCTCAGCCACCATCTTCTTGCTAGCCCCCATTTTCTGCTAGTGTAGCCACAGCAGTTATATTAGTGGCCATTTGCTCACTGGTTACAGCTGACGGCCAATTAGCCACAGCTGATGGCCATCTACTACCAGAGCCAGCATGTTTCCACATGAGGCCGAGAGCCTGGAAACTGCTCTCTGGGTCTCTGTCCCCACACTCCACCCCTACAGGGTCTCCCCTCACAATCTACATGACAAACGTCTTCCGCGAAGGGCCCTGTGTGAGGAGCCTGGAGGTGAACGCAATATCCTGGATACAGCCAGGCTCTCTGGGCACAGCCAGGGTTTCTCAGGCCACCACTAGTCCTTCTGGGTACAGCCAGACTTTCTGGGCTTCTTAGGGTACCACCTATCTTCCCGGACACAGCCAGGGTTTCTCAGGGCACCACCAGTACTTCTGGGCATGGCCAGACTTCCTGGACTCAGCCAGTGTTCTCAGGGCACTGCCACTCTCTCTGGGCTCAGCCAGACTGCCTCACATATTCTCCATGATGGCTGGTCAAGACACAAAAGCAAATATCTTCCAGTTCCACTACATGGTGGTACGTTCCCAAGCAAACAATGAAGCGGTCCATTAAATTAGGGATAGAGCCCATTCCCCATAGTCCATAGTCATTCGCCAGGGCTGTCCTGGTGGTGAGGGACGACCTTGACCTCACCCTCATCTCCCAAGGAGGACTCAGCAAGCGTTTCCTCCTGGACTACAAGTCCTGCAGTCGGGCTTCCTCAGCAAGAACTTCCCAGCCCACAGGGCCGCAACGACCTTCGCTTTCTCTGACCTTTGCTGGTTGGGGAGCCATCCATGTCTTCCTACCCCTCCACGGGGGTCCAGCTCTCTGGCAGCTGCTTCTCCTGGTCTTCCTCAGACTGACGCACAAACTGCTCCACTGTCCTTCAGAGTTTTGGCCGGCACTGTACCCTGCTCGCTGCGTCATTTGTTGTGAGGGGTTTCAGGCTGGGTCTCTGCTCCCACTCCCCACATAAGAACACAGGATATGGTGAGGCCAAAAAGGAACACCCACGGAGCCATAGGTAGAGCAGTCACACCACTATCGTCTCACTGGAGGCTGGATTCACACGACGTGCAACCTGCTGTCCACTTTTCTGCCAACCGACCGACTCCCCATTTGCTAGCTGCAATCCGCAATCCACACTCCACTGCTTGCTAGCTCAGCCACCATCTTCTTGCTATCCCTCATTTTTCTGCTGGCATAGCCACAGCAATTACATTAGTGGTCAATGGCTCACTGGTTAAAGCTGACGGCCAACTAGCCACAGCTGATGGCCATCTACTACCTGAGCCAGCATCTTTCCATGTGAGGCTGAGAGCCTGGAAACTGCTCTCTTGGGCTCTGTCCCCACATCTAGTATATAGCCAATTACTGGCCTAATATCCAGGCCAGTTAAATCAGAATTTCTAGAGGATAGGAACTAGGTATCGATATTATTTTCATGCCCCAGATGGATTTGGTTTGCATTCAAAATTCAGGACTTGGTCTAGGGTGAGAGCCTTTACATGAGGCCAATCTTGGGTGTCAAGCCATTGAAGAAGACAATCAGAATTGTCTTCCATAGTCCAGGACTATGGGTCATGGAATAGAACTAATGGCTTAAATTTTCTCTTTTCTCCCTGTTAGGGCCCAGTGATCAGGAAAAACAGAAGAACAATTCCATTATTCATAATGTCTTATGTTGTCTCTAGTGTCTCCCACTAGACATAGCTCAAGGGCTTTGGGATTGCTCCAGACTCCAGCTAAGATCTGAGGACACTTCTCCTTTATTTCTAGATCCTTCACCTGAAGATTGTGAGTCAAGAAGATCAGGGTGGAGACCTGAAATATGTGTTGTGAACTTAACAGTCACTACCTGTGTTTCTTACGACAAGACAGGTTTGGGAAACAATGTCCTAACCATTGTTACTGGAAGTGCGGTACTTAGATTAGTAGTGAAAGCATCACCAAGAAGTTTGTAAGAAATGCAGATTCTCACACATTCTAGATTCATGAATCAGAGTGTATTTTAACACAATCCCCAGCTGATTCACATGCCTATTAAAATCGGAGAAGCATTGCCCTACAACATGTTTTCCAAAGAGAGGTTCCAGATCACCTACATCATAATGACTGATTTGTGGTGATAATTAAAAATAGTCTACTTCAAACCTTATAAATCAGAATCCCCTAAGTGGGGCCTGGAAATCTTCTGCTATTGATTCTTATGCACAATCACTTATGGTAAAACACTATAAGTTGGATTATTGGCCTCATATACTCAAACATGTACTATAATTAGAAACAACTCACTATAGACTTTCATTTTTGCTCTTATCTTCATGTGTAGGCCTAGAAAGCCTTACTCATGGTCAATACATTAAATATGCATGGCTCACAGGATGTGATCATAAAAGGACTTTTATTTTTCTTTCCTACTGTCTCTTTAAACATGCTTGGTTGTGGGGAGTGGTGGATACTTCCTCTGCCTTCAGGTGAAAATCCAAGCGTCATCATGGTTTTATAGTTACCGTAAACTAATAGAAAGTCATATATCATTTTAAGCCACTTAGTCACAATTGAGTACTTAAAAATGTCTACCTCTAGAAAATGACCAAAACTTAACACTAGAATTAACATTAACACATATTTTCTCCCTAGCTGGGGCTGGCTACAGGCTGGCCACCTGTTTTTGGAGAGAAGCTAGGATTGTCTTCTTCTTTTTCCCTTTTCCCTCTCCCATTCACTAGCTGTGTCACTGACATCTACTGGGCTAAGCAAGGAGGGGCAGGAAGGAAGTCAATGGGAACAGACAATTGTTACTTGACTGATAACTTCATGCAATTACATTCTCTGGGTATGGTAGAGATTTAAAATATGCTCTGATGGACTCTTTCATAGGTTTTCACAGGTTCTCCTACTGGGCTTCACTAACCCACGTTCTGGGATGAGGGTGATTCATTGCATTCTTCTAACTGCCACTCTGCCCTTGGTCACTAGTTTTCTGAGTAGTCATTCAAACTGACCTTATTGGATTTCCCAACAAAGTGTCACCTTTGGCAAGAATCAAGGTAGCCTTAGGTGCATATCCTTTCATTTGACCCACATACGGGTCATAGAAGACATACGCATCATTTGTCCCACCTTCATTGGGAGTATGGTTATTTCCAAAACTTGGTCTTCAGCTCTTATTCCTTCTTGCTCTGCCTATTTGAGCTGATATCCACAGACTCTTGGCCTTAGACTACTCAGGTGAAGGTCAGATTCCAGTTACTGTTCTTCCCTTACCATAAGGACCAACACTTACCAAGTTCTTCAGGTGGTCCTGGTGAAGCCATTCTTAGTAGATTTGAGGACAGGAAAGATGTATCCCTGCTCTTCCCAAATAGGATCTGGGCCTTATAGCACAGCACTGCCTCTCACTGAAGAATCCTTCTCACTAATCCCCAATTACTGGACTGTTTTCTCTTTACTTTTGTGACACATTCAAAAGTTGTTGAAATGGTTCTCAATCATTTCTTTTAAGGTGTTTCTTTCTTTTGTTTGCTTGTTTGTTTGTTTTTGTGTGTGTGTGTGTGTGTGTATGTTTTTGGGGTTTTTTTTTTGTGGACCATACTCCAGCACTTCTATTGGATTCTGATTATGTGTCATATATCTCTGTATTAGATGAAACTTTCAATTTAATGTCTTCTTACAAGATACACATTTTCCTTGCTAAGCAAAGAAAAGTTGGATCAAATTCAAAGCAATGAGTTGTAAGATTGGTGGTAAATTCAATTTATAAGATAATTTTTATAGGAAGCTGATTAATATATTAAGATTGAGAGAATCTCTGCAACCTTAGAAAGTCTAAACAATGAATTAACTATCCCTTTTTGTTATTTACTATTGGAATGACTACATAAAAGCAATTGAGCATACAGTTTGAGAAGGAAGAAAAAAAAATCTCTTTGTTCACAGATGACAAGACTATTTACGTAGAAAATTCAACAGAATCAACAAAAAAATTCCTGGAACTAATTAGTGAGATAGTAAGTTTGCAGGATACAATGTTAATATACAAAACTCAATCACTTTCCCATATATTAGCAATGAACAATAGAATTTGAAATTAAAAACACATTGCCATTTACATTATTATCTAAAAGAAAGAGATACTTAGGTAAAAGCCTAACAAAATATGTATAAGATCTTTAAAGGAAAAGTACCAAATTCTGATGAATGAAATAAAAAATAATAATAACTAAAACAGAGATATTCCATATTCATGAATAGGAAGACTCAATACTGTCAAGATGTCAGTTTTTCCAAGTTTTTTCTATAGACTCAACACAGTCCCAATTAACAGCCTTGTAAGTTATTTTGTGGATATTGACAAACTGATTCTAAAGTTTATATAGTGAGGCAAAAGACCCAGAATATAACCAACATAATATTAAAGGAGAATAATAAAGTCAGAGGATTTAAACTACCTGACCTCAAAACTTACTATGAAGCTACAGTACTTAGGAGACTGCTGTAATGGTGAAAGAATAATAAAACCAAAGAGAGAGCCTAGATATAGGTCAACATAGTCAACTGAACCTTGACAAAGAAGCAAAAGAAACATAATGGAAAAAATACAGTTTTTTCAGCAAATATTTCTGGAACAATTGGATATGTACATGCAAAAAAAAAAAAATCTAGATACAAAAATTAACTCAATATGGATCACAGACCTAAATGTAAAGCAAAAATCTATACAACTCCTAGAAGATAACATAGGAGGAAACTTAGATGATCCTGGGTAAGATGATGACTTTTTAAATACACCAAAGGCACAATCCACGAAAGAAATAATTGATAAGCTAGATTTTATTAAAATTAGAAACTTTTTGGCTGCAAAAGACAATGTCAAGAGAATGAGAAGACAAGTCACAGAAAGGGAGAAAATATTTGCAAAAATCACGTGATAAAGGATTGTTATCCAAGACATATAAAGAACTCTTAAAACTCAACATGTGAAAACTAACAACCTTATTCTTTAAACGGGCAAAAGACCTAAATAAATACCTCAACAAAGAAGATATACAATAAATAAGCCTAGCAAAAGATGCTCCACATCATATGTCATCAGGGAAACGCAAATTAAAACAACGAAAGACTACTCCACACCTAGTAGAATGGCTTAAATCTGGAACACTGACAACACCAAATGCTGATGAGAATGTGGAACAACAGGAAATTTTATTCATTGCTGGTGGGAATGCAAAACATTCAAGTCACTTTGAAGGTAGTTTGATAGTTTCTTACAAAAGTATGCATACTATTACCATCGAATCCAGCAACTTCTCTCTTTGGTATTTACCCAAATTAATTAAAATCTCATATACAACACCAAGAGCAAACCCTGATGTAACCTATGGACTTCATATGATAATAACGTGTCAATATAAGTGTACTGATTGCAACAAATGTGCTACTCTGATGTGGGATGTTGATAGTGAGGGAAAAGGAAACTCTCTATACTTCTTTCTTTTTTTTCTTTTTTGTCCAGCTAATATATGCTTTCTGGTTAGCTTTACTGTGAACCTAAAACTGCTCTAAAAAATAAGGTATGTATGATCAAACCACCTGTAAATAATAAGTCACAAAAGATACTCAGAAAAATATTCACAGTCAAGTTTTTCTTTCTGCTTTGCATATTTAAAAAACGTTTTACAGAACTCAGTTAATAATAAAAGCAAGCATAGGAGACTATAACCAAGCAAATAAAATTACAAGGAAATACATCTTAGCCAATTTTATTGTTACTCAGGACTCCAGGGATTTGGCTTACACATGCTTCGCTGATGGAGTAAGGCTGACTCAAATGTGTGCATTGATCATTCTGGGGCTAGACAAGGGACAATAAGCATCCCCAATGGTCAGAAAATATTTTTGTTTTCATGATAACCAAATGACAGGAGGAATACAGATCATTTAGTATTGCCCTCAAGTCTTTGATCAAAGGTTGTTTTGGTGCAAAGGTTGTCTTCGTCAAATGATATATTTGCACTGCCTTTTAGAACTTATAACCAGTTCTCCTTCAACACTTGATCACTTTTTTCCAAAGTAGTGATTATCCTCTAACTACAACATAATTCACATACTCATTATGTTTCTTTTTTAGAGTCTGCTCACCTTGACCCCTTCCCCATTACAGTTTAAGCTCTATGTGGGCAGGATCTTTGATTTGTTCCCCGGTCTATCACAAGTACCTAGAATAATGCCTGGCACTTATTAAGTGTCCAATAAATATCTGTTTAATTAAATTGTACGTGTTGGCTATTTTCCCTGAAGGTGATAATACTGCTTTTTTCTTTCAAAGGAACTCTTCTCCCTGCATTTATTTTATTCCTCCAAGTTGCCTTGACCTTCCCTGATCTCCAGAGCATTAAAAATAAAGAAACTGAGGCAGGAGTTTGATGCATTAACTTTATCATTGAGTAAATAATTTTCCCTCTGTAGTTTTTTGTTTTTTTAACTTAAAACTAAAGGCTAAATAATGAAAATAGTATATACTATAGCATAAAACAATGAATTTTCACATTCTGAACACGCCTGGGTATCCAGTTGCCAGACATTACCTATTCCCAGAGTATCCTTGGGCTACCTCCCAAGGTAAACTCTTATTTGAATGTTATCACCAATGACTAGTATTGTCTATTTTAGGACTTTAATATATGCAGTCATACAGTGTGCTCTTTTGTGTATGGTTTATTTCACTAAACATTGTGTTATGAGAGTTATCCATACTTCTAGGTAGAGTTGTAGTTTGTCCATTTTCATTGCATATAATATTCCATCATGTAAATGAATACACCATAGTGAATTTATCCATTCTACTATTGAGTAGGTAGCTTTCTTCTCTGTATTTTAGACCTGAAGCTTGCTGTTTGGGACACTCCTGACTCTTGGAAGTAGAGGTCAATTAAACACAAAACTCAAATTAAACAACATGTCCAAGGAAGGCTCTTTCCTCTGTTCCCATAACAGTCTATGCTACTTGACCTCCCTGACCGCAGTGTCCTGCTACAGAATCAGCATCTTGCCAGTTTCCTGAGGAAGTGCAGACACACCCACCATATTGTGATGCTGTGGTAGTTTGTCAATGATGTGAGATATTCCGGAGGAGAAATCACAGTGTTTATCTCAGAATCACACACACACACACACACACACACACACACACACACACACACACACGATCCTTTCACCTTAGGCGCTACCCTTCGTATCCCCATATGCCCCTTTTTGAAAATCCTAATACTTATGAACCTTCTGGTGAATCAGAGTACCCTGAAGGGAGTCTCTCTCTCTCTCTCTCTCTCTCTCTCTCACACACACTATTGTTCTTAAGAGGAGAGGCATCCTCCATTGTGTTATAAGACTATTAAAAGAGGTAGGCAGCAGGAAGAACAGACTCCACAAGAAATAGCATAAATAACTTATTACATAAAGAGGTCTTTAATCTTTTTATATGTCATGGACTCTGTTGATGGACTGTCTTTCAGAATAATGTTTTCAATGTGTAAAGTAAAATAGATAAAACTATAAGGGAAACTGACTACACTGAACCTAAATACATTAGCTACCTAAATACATTACCTACACAGTTACCTAAATACATTAAAAATAACAAATTTGAGATAGTCATGTATATGCTTCTTTATTAATAACTTAAAGGACAGGATCAAGGACCAGATCTAATTCTTTTATAATTTCAAAGTAGCGATGAGTGTGAAGGATATTTGGAGAGATTTGTAACATCAGTAATATGACAAGAAAATATCTATGATATCTATGTGTGACCCTTATGGGGACTGTGAACTTTACTGTTGTTTGTTACGTATTCAAAGCTAATGGAAAAAAGTTAGTTTTAGTTAGAAATTAGTGAAAATAAAGATGCAGTTATTTCTTCTTATCCACATGCATGGTGAGTTATTTTCTGAATTATTTTCTATTTATGTTCTGTTATTGATTTCTTGCATAATTCTACTCTTGTTAGAGAACATTCTTTAATTTATATGCTTTGAAATTTGTTGAAATCAGTTTGATTCATTAGGATATGGTCAATTTGGGTAAATGTTCCATTTATGTTAGACAATAAGAGGTACTCTGCAGTTGTTGACTACAATGTTCTGTATTTATGAAGTTAATATCTTATCTATTAATTCTTTTGTGCCAATCTCCCATTTCACCATTGATTTCTTTGCCAGCTCTTCTATGAAGTTCTGAGAGAAGAGTGTTTTATTCTCTAAATATGACTGAATTTCTCTTTTTTCTTCTGTGTTTTTGCCAAATTTTGCTGTATACATTTTGAAACTTTAGCATTGTTTACCTTCTTAGTGGATCAAATATTTTTATTATTAAATGGGACTCTCTTGATTTCTAAATGGCTTTCTGTCTCAAGTCCATATTTTCCTGATATTATAGACTACACCAACTAATTTTCAGAAAATGATTGCATGGTATACCTTTTCCATCATTTTTTATGTTTGTGTCCTCATATCTTGGAAATTTCTCCTGTAAATAGCATATTATTGGTTATTTTTTTTAAATCCAACTGTCCATCCCTTTTGAAGCAGAGAACTAAGCTACATCATTCCAAACTCCTGACACACTTTAACTATGATATAAAACAATGTATCTTATTTTGAGCAACAAAGTTTGTAGTAATGTTGTTACACAGTGATAGAAAAGAAACACAGTTTTATTTTTTAAATCTTACAGTGGTTATCCTAAAAATTAAAGCATGTATCTTTAACTTACCAAATTTAATTTTTATCAACACATTAACCCTCATTCAGAAAATATAAAGAAATTAGAACATTTTATATATATTCTTACCAGTTACATGCAACAGTTATTGTGAATTTTAATTACATATATATTAAATCCCATTATTGTTCAGGAGCCAATATTTATTTTGATTTATCCACTTATTTACCACTTTATGTGCTTTTCATTCCTTCCCTCTAGGATCATTTTCTTTTCTGAAATATATTATATATTGAGTTTCCTTAGTGTTTGTCAGCTGGTAGGAAATTCTCAACTATTATGTTAAAATTGTTTCTCTGTCTTGTTCCTCACCCCTTTTCTTCTAGGACTCCAATTAATTACATCTTAAGCATTCTCAATGTATCCTCTTTATCTCTGAATCTCTTTTCTTTATTTATCACACTCCCACCCCACTTCATTTCTGGATTTTTTTTCCTAACCTAGCTTCCAGTTTACTAACTTTTTATTCTGTTATGTCCTATCTGCTATTAAACTGAATTTTTAAATTAGTTTTTAAAATTTTTTAAAATTTTTATTTATTTACTTTTAATTTATTTTTTTATTAAATTTATTGGAGTGACATTGGTTAGTAAAATGCATTACCTATATATTGCATTATGTTATTTTATTTATTATTTATTTTACTTTTCATTTCTAGAATTTCAATTTATTTAAAAAATACGTGCATTTTTATATTGTTTCTAGTCTTTTTCAACTCACTTAACAGGTTGAGCAATTTTAGAGTTAACCTTGAAATGCATGAAAAGTAGTTTGAAAAGAGTTGTCAATACTTTTAGGAAGTACATAAAATAAACTATTACTTTTGGCTTTTTAGTTAATTTGGATTTACTTGTTGACTGGATAATTCTCTCATTTCCCTGCTCTTCTAGTCAATCAGAGATAACACAATGAGAAATATCTTTTTTTTTAATTCAAATTACATTTAATTTAACCATTGCAATTTCTCTGATGATTAGTGATGTTGAGCAGAGAAATGCAAATAAAAACCGCAATGAGCTATCACCTCACCCCAGTCAGAATCGCTATCATCAGCAAGACAAATAGTAACAAGTGTTGGAGAGGCTGTGGAGAAAAAGGAACTCTCATACACTGTTGGTGGGAATGCAGACTGGTGCAGCCGTTATGGAAGGCAGTGTGGAGGTTCCTCAAAAAATTATGAATAGAATTACCATATGACCCAGCAATCCCTCTCCTGGGTATCTACCCAAAAAATCTGAAAACATTTATCCATAAAGACGTATTTTGACTTAGTATTTGTCCATCTTTATACTTTTCATGTCTCTTTTCTCTTTAAGCAATTCATTTTAATTGCCCATGTCTTCCTTCTTTTCCTTTCCCTTTATTGATAAGGTCAAGGTTTTCTTCTCTCTCTTTTTGTAAAATCAGACTATAAAACTCAAATTTCTCGCTTAGTCAAAACCCACTGTAGATGAGGTGACTCTTCATGATAATCCCATTCCAGGTGGTATTTGGGGATCCAGCGTGCTTCTGCATTTGTCTCTGCCATTTCATCAGCCATCTTCCAGTGTTGCCAAGGAAAGAGTAGAGAGAGCTGGAGCATCACTTAGGGAACTTTATTGACTGTGTCTAAGGTGGTCCCATGATCCCTGTCCCCCGTTTCACACCCTTTTGTCACTCTCTCCCTTTGAGTGTGGGAGAATTCTGACTTGCTTCTAACTAGTGGAATATGGCAAAGATGGAGGGATGTACATCATTTCATACCCTTCACTTCATTGTGTAAGACATTGAACTCAGCTTGGTAAGAGACTTTCTCCGCTGGATCTGAAAAAGCAAGCTGCCATGCCATAAGCTCTCGTATGGAGGGAGCTCTGCACCAAGAAGCTGTTCAACAGTCAGCAAGAAACTAAGACTCAGTCTGGCAGCCTGCAAAGAACTGTGTGCTGCCAACAATGACGTGAACTTGGAAACCAGTCTTCTCTCAGTTGAACTGATACCTTCATTGCAACTCTAAGACTTTGAATCAGAAGCCCCAGTTAAGCTGTGCCTGCACTCCTGACCCTCAAAAACTGTGAGATGATACATGTGTATTGTTTTTAGCCACTAAGTTTGTGATAATTTGTTATGCAGCAGTAAATAACTAATACACTGCCTTCACCCAGAAGTGTCATCATCCCTATTATTCAGATTTCACTGGCTAGAACCAAATGCAGGGGCCTACTAGTACAATATTTCCTGTGTCCAGGAAAGAGAAAATTGTATATAGGTGGGGACTAGCAATCACTTCCCCAGACTTTATTTATGGAAATAGTTACAAAATAATAAAAATGTGTAATTTCATTTACACATTTAACGTGTAAATGACTTTAAAGTTAACTGACTTTATTTTTTATCAGTCTACACTTTAAAATGTAAAGTCTGCATAACTAGGTATAATCTTGCACTCCTATTAGCCTTCATCAGTTGTAGCACCTCATTGAATAAATACTCATGTGAACACACAGTAAATATTATGATTTCATTATGACTATAACCTACACCGACAACTTGTACTATGACAGAAACTCTTAATCACAGGAGCACACTAGAGGTGTTTTGTCAGGACTGTTGTAAAGAGACAAATATCTGTTTTCAGATGAAAATCAGGTGAGAAAAGGACTTTGAATAATTAGCTAGTCATGATGTCTCTACTTCTTCATAGCTATGATAGTGGGTATGGTCTGCCACTTAGCAGATTTTTTTTACTTGGAAACTGTTATGAGACAGGTCAGATGTGTGGTGGGTTTGATGAAAGTGCTGCCAATGGTGATGAGAAATATGATTAGATAAATATCCGCTGCTTTTTAAAATTCATGTTCTTGTGAGTTGGGGAATGAATACAAAATCAACAATAGTAACAGCAAAACTTAATTTCCTCAGTTGGAGTTGTTCAAATAGGGAGCAAAATAAAAGAACGATTTCATTCCTTGCTAATCTAGAAATCAAATACTGTAATTCTCTCGTCTCAGAAATTTGGCAGTCTGGTTCCTTCTGAACAAAGATGTATTAGCAGCCAGTTTTTTTCCATGGAGACCTCATTACACTCATAAAACATTCCATTGTGGTTTCTCAAGTTAGATAGGGAGCTGTTTTTTAAGAAATAAGAAATTGGCATTATCTAAAGAAATGAAGAAATTACAGAAATTTGTTGACCTCAGCATTTCTCAGAACATAGGAAATGTCACAATAGATTCAAAGCAGTAGGCCTTCTAACTGAGAATTCTCTGTTATATGGTAGCACCAAAGGTTATTTCTTTAACAGCTAAAACTTATCCATCATTCAGTAAACATACATCACAGTTCTAACATTTCTCCTGATTTTTCATTATTAGTTTATTTTCCAAGATTTAACTAAACTCTTTTGAAGCTGACTGAAAATTATGCCAATGTTAGCATTCTATACTCATGGCCATATAGCATATATTTAAATTTTTACCTCAGATAATAAGATTCAAATTTTAAATATTATAAACTAAACAGAAAATTGGAGTGAATAAAATCCATACAATTTAAATTCTCAATTTAAAATTCTGTAATCATATTTAATTTTAGCTATACAAATAGTAAACGAAAATGTGGCTCCACAATATGACATTCTCACCACACTCAACATTTATGTTTTTTGTGTTTCTAGAGTCCTATTACATAAATCTTTTGCATACCAAAAAATTATAACAATGTTTGCATATGGTATCTTCTGGAAGCTTTATTAATTTGTCCTTTATATTTAGATTTATAATCCACCTGTAGTGTGTGAATGTTACATGATATGTCTTTCTACCAAGGCCCTTTGATGTCTTTTTTGATGTAATAGAGTAAATCTGTTTCTGGACTCTTTATTCTATTCAAGAGGAATATTTATTTTCCCTCATGCAAACAGGACATGGTTCTAATATTTATGGTTTTATATTATGTTTTGATATCTAATGGTGTAAATCCTTCAGCTTGGTTCTCCTTGTTGAAGATTGCCATGAGTATTTCTGGTATTTTGTATTTTGCGGTCAACTGAACTACTTGTCCCTCTTTTTCTGTCCCTTATAGTAGGATTATGCATTCATAATCTTGCCCGGCCTCATGGCTGGCTGGGTATATTTTTGTTGACTTTGCAGTTGGCTGTATGACTTGATTTTATTGATGGGGTATTGGCAGATATGAGATGAGCAAAGGCTACAGACATGCTTGCTCAGTTGGCTTCTTTCTGTTGTAGTCCTAGTATCACCATGAGAAGACTGTATCCTGGGTAGATGCTGCCTTTCATCCAGGCTTCCAGATAGATCAAAGCAGGTGGATCAAAGCTGCCACAGCTGACTCACCAACCTGAGCCTAAAGCAAAATCACCCCAGCCAACCTATAGACCTAGCAGTGTGAGTACATTTTTGCTATTTTTAAAAACATGCTTATTTCCAATTTTATTTATTTTTGATAAACTTTTATTTTGAAATAGTTTTACATTTACAGAAAAATTGTGAAGCTAGAAACAGTTATATAGTTTCCATATATCAATTTTCCCTATTATTAACATTTTATGTTAGTATGATAGATACATGGGACCAGACAAAACTAGAAGAGTCTCCTACCGGGACCAAGACATGTGATCTATAATTAATGCTTGTTTTCTACTCCAGTTTTTTTTTTTTTTTTCCCTCCTAAATCCAACTTTACTACTTTACCTTCATTTAAATAAAGTTTTTATTTTAGAACAGTTTTAGATTTAGAAAAATGTTGCAAAACTAATACAGATACTTCCTATATACTTCCCATCCAATTTCTACTATTATTAACATCTTATATTAGCATGGTATATTTGTCACAACTAATGAACCAATACTAATACACTGTTTTTAACTAAAGTCCATACTTTATTCATATTTCTTTAGATTTTACCTAATGTCCTTCTTCTGTTCCAGGATTCTACTTAGGATATCACATTGCATGCAGTCTTCAAGTCTCTTAAAGCACCTTTTGGCTGTGATAATTTCTCAAATTGTCCTTGCTTTTGATGACCTTGAGGATTTTGAGGTATATTCCTGAGGCGTTCAATGCTCAGAAGTATTGCTGAGGTAGAGTGTCTCACCTAGTTAGAAGTCGTGTGGTGTTTTTCTCATGATTAGATTGAGGGTATGTGTTTTGAGGAGGAAGACCCAGAGGTAAAGTGCTTTTCTTGTGTCATTATATCAAAAGTACATACTATCAAGGTGACTTGTCACTATTGATGTTAACCTGATGACCTGCTTGAGGTACCAATTGCCAACCGTCTCTACTGTAAAGTTACTCTCTATTCCCCCTCACCAAACTATACTCTCTGGGAGGAAGTTACTATGCACAGCCCACATTTATATTCCTTCCCTCTAAAGACAAAAATATCTATATACTTGTAAATAAATTGTAATTTTTCTGCACAAGTTTGTCTATTTTCCCCAATTTATATATTTATTAAATTATTGATTTATATCAGAATGAACTCATGGATATTTGTTTTATATTTTAAGTTATAATACAACACTGTGTTATATATTATATTGCTTAACTTGTCACAGCTTTGGACCAGTTAGGTCTTGTGTCCCGTTGATATAGCCTCATCATCATTGGATTTTTGTTTTTGGTTTATGTTTGTGTCTCTTACTTTATGGCACTACAAAATACAAAATGTAGTGCGTTTATTGCTCCAGGGGTGTCATTGCTTCTAGGTCTACTCAACTGACAGAGCCTGCAATTATGTGTGTATACTAACTTATGTACGTTCTAATATCTATAAATATTTCTATGTGTAACCATCTATATTTACATTAACTAAATATGAATTCATACCAATATGGCCAAATTTAAGTCATAATCACATAAGTTCTTGGAGACTTCTCCCCTTATCAGTAACCTCCCAGTCCAACAGTGAAAAACCTTGGTCTCACCATCTGCCTTCCATTTACTTAATTTATCAATTCCAGTATACACATATAAATGGTTATTTCTGAATTGTTAAACCATACCTTCACTGAATGCACATGTATCAAGTCAGGTACTGTGCTTATGTACACTTCTTTTAATTCTGTAAGTTTCCCTCTTAGCACCACTTTTGCTGCATCCCAAAGATTTTGATAAGTTATAATTTCATTTTTGCTTAGTTAAAAATATTTTAATTTCTCTTGACACCTCCTTTGACCATGGATAATTTAGAATTGTGTGAATCTCAAAATGATTTAGATTTTCCATCTATTACTGATTTCTAGTTTAATTTCATTGTGATCTGGTATAATACTTTGTATGATTTATTTGAATATGTTAAGGTGTATTTTATGGCACAGAATGTAGTCTATCTTGATGAATGTTCCATTTGAGTTTGAGAAGAATATAGATCCTAACATTGCTGGTTGGAGTATTCTACAAAATTCAATTAGATCAAGTTGATCAATAGTGATAATCAGATCAATCATATTTTTTCCCAATATAACTTTAATTCAAAATCAATATTTAGAAAATCAAATATACATTTTAATTCTCTACAATGTGTAAACTGAAGTTCTTAATATCATTTAATTTCTTTTATTTTTCAATTACTGTTGACATACAATATTATATTAGTTTCAGAAATACAGCATAGTGATTAGACATTTATATAACTAACAAAATGTTCATCCTGATAAATCTAGTATCCATCTGACACTAAACATATGGGTGTACATATCTCTTCCAAGCACTGTTTTGGTTTTCTTTGGATAAATACCCAGAAGTGCAATTACTGGGCCCTTCTTTAATCCCCTCTTACAGCCTTTGTTTTAAAATCTACCTGGTCTGGTATAAGTATTGCTATTTCTGCTTTATGTTTTCATTTCCATTTTCAGGAAATATCTTTTACTATGCCTTTACTTTCAGTTTGTGTATGTCTTTCAATCTGAACTCTTGTAGGCAGCATATATAAGGATCTTGTTTTCTTCTCCATTTAGCCATCCTGTGTCTTCTAATTGGAGCACTCAAAACATTTACATTTAAAGTAATTGCTGATAGATATGTGGTTATCACCATTTTATTATTCATATTTTTAAATTTATTTTTATTTTTTGTCTTAAAGAATTCCTTCTAAGATTCCTTGTAATACTGGTTTGGTGGTGATGAACTCTTAGATTTTCTTGTCTGTGAAGCTCTTTGTCTGTCCTTTGATTCTAAATGTTAGCTTTGCTGAACAGCGTAATCTTGGTTGTAGGTCCTCACTTTTTATCACTTTAAATATTTTGTGTCACTTCCTTCTGACCTGCAAAGTTTCTGTTGAGAAATAGGAAGAAAGTGTTATGGGAGTTCCCATGTAGGTAAGTAACTGCTTTTTTTCTTTCTGCTTTTAAGATTTTCTCTTTGTCTTTAAGCTTTGGCATTTTAATTATGAGGTGTCTTGGTGTGAGCCTCTTTGGGTTTATCTTGTTTGGGACTCTCTGTGCTTTCTGGGCTTGTATGTCTACTTCCTTCGATAGGTTTGGGAAGTTTTCTTCAAGAAGGTTTTCAATTCCTTGCTCTCTCTCTCTCTCTCTCTCTTCTTCTGGTACTCCCAGTGATGCAAATAATGGTACACTTGATGTTATCCCAGAGGCATCTTAACCTATCCGCAGGTTTTGGATTCTTTTTCCTATTTTGCCATTCTGATTGGAGGTTTTCTGCTACCTTATCTTCCAAGTCGCTGGGTTGAACCTCTGCTTCATCTAATCTACTGTTGATTCCATCTAACGTATTATTTATTTCAGTTGTAGTACTCACTTCTGAATGGTTCTTTTTCAGTTTTTCTATCTCCATTTTTATGTTTTCTATCTCTTTTTTTTGAAATCCTCCCTGAGATCATTGAGCATTCTTATAACCAGTGTTTGGAACTCTGCATCCAGTAGAGCACTTGTCTCTATTTTGTTTAGCTCTTTTTCTGGAGTTTCATCCTTTTGTTTGGGACATGTATCATTGTCTCTCCATTTTGACTGCCTCCCTGTGTTTGTTTCTATGTGTTAGGTAGAGCTTCTGTGGCTCCTGGTCTTAGTAGAGTGGCTTCATGTTGTAGATATCCAGTGGGGCCCAGTGGTGCAGTCTCCCTGGTCACCTGAGCCAGGTGCTCCAGGTATGTCCCTTGTGTGGATTGTATGTGCTCTCCTGTTATAGTTGAGTTTTGGTTGCTGTTTACACATCAGTAGGAGGGACTGGCCGTTAAGCTGATTGGTGTGAGGACTGGCCGTGACTATAGTGGAGGAGCAGTTGTGCAGGAGCTGAACCTACAGAGCAGGATTTACTTCAGCAGGTCTTTGGTGCCTTCCCAGTCTGCCCTTTGGGTGTGTCATCTGTGGAGGTAGCTTAGTGGTACTCCAGTGAGGCCTGAAGTGGGCCACTGGGCATGCTGACACTGACCAAGTTTAGCCACTAACTGAGCCTTGCCCAAGGTCACCTGGCATGAGCCACAAAGCAATCCACATTCAGCTTAGAAGTGCCTCAGAGAGGCTAAGATGTGAACCCAGACTGAATGCTGATAGTGCTGGGCTTGGGGCTGCTTAGCAAGAGGTGCAGAGCTTTCTGGAGCCAGATGCTGCTTGTTTGTGAACCTTTGAGAGATTTTAGGAAAGTCCAAAACATGAGCTAAGACAGACCATTTGTATGGAAAAGCCACTGGAAATGGCTTGTATGTGCCTGAAGTTTGGGTGGGGTGGAATCTCAGGGAATCACCAGGGTTAGTCAAATGATGTTAGCCAGATTGGTGAAGACTTAGATATGGTGGCCGCCTGTATCTGCATGCATAGGGAGGAGGGGGCTCAACAAAAGAACGATGGCTTCTTTCAGTACTCCTGTATGGGAGAAAGCTGCCCCTTCTTTTCTTGCCCCAAAACCAGACAACTCAGTTCCTTCCCATATGTCCCTAGCATCTTGCAAGCTGCTGTCCCAGCATTGGAACTCAGAGCCAGTGAGTCTGTCAACAAGTAAGTTCAGGTGTGAACCCTTTAAGAGGAACACCTGGGAATCCAGCCACTATCCATCTCACTCAGTCACAATCTCTGCTGGCTTTCACTGCCAGAAGTTATGGTGACTTCTCTTCCTCTCACTGGAACCCTGGGCTGGGGAGCCTCGTGTGGGTCTGGGATCCCTCTTTCCTCAGGGAGGATCTCTGCAGCTGAGATACCCCTCCCAATTTTTAACTGCCATACGTGGGTATGGGGATTAACCTGTTCCGTGTCTCTGCTCCTTCTACCAGTCTCAACGTGACTTCTTCTGTATGTCCTTAGTTATAGGACTTCTCAGATCAATTATATTTTTACAGATTTTCTGCTTCCATGATCTATCAATTACTATAAAGGGGGTGTTGAAGTCTCCAACTATTATAAAACGATTTTTCTTTTTCTGCTTAGTTCTACCAGTTTTGCCTCATGTACTTTGCTGTGGTCTTAGGTGCATATATATATTTAGAATTAGCATGTCTTTGTAGAGAATTGACCCATTTATCATTATATAATGCTCTTCTTTATCCTTTGTTATCTTCCTTGCTCTAAAATCTGCTGTGTCTGAAATTAATATAGCTGCTCCAAATTTCTTTTTATTAGTTTTAGCATGGTATATCTTTTTCCATCCCTTTATATTTAACTTACCTGAGTCTTTATATTTAAAGTAGGTTTCTTGTGGACCACATAGAATTGTGTCCTGCTTTTAATCCATTTAGCAATCTCTATCTTTTAATTGAGTTTTTAGACCATTCACATTTCACATAGTTAAAATACTATCTACCATGTTTATGACTATTTTCTATTTCTTGCACTTATTCTTTTTTTATTTTCCCCTATTTTTCTGCCCCCTCTGATTTTAATTAAACATTTTGTGATTCCGTTTTATTTCCTCTTAGCATATAAATTATATTTCCTTTAAAAATTTTGTTTAGTAGTTGGCCTAGTGTTACAATATGCATTTTTATCCAACCTAAGTTCAACTTCAAATAACACCATACACTTCACATATGGTGCATGTGCCCTCTAGCAGCATGTTTCCAATTCTGCTTTCTCATCCTTCGTGACACTGCTGTCATTTGTGTTGTTTATCTATGAGCTATCATCACCCATATACTGTTACTGTTGTTGCTTTAAACAGTTATCTTTTATATCAACTAAGAATTAAAGAAACTAAAATATTTTATTTTTTTGCTATTTATTTCTTCCTCAATGATCTTCCTTTCTTTATATAGAGCAAAGTTTCTGGTCTATATTGTTTTTCTTCTGACTAAAGAACTTCTTTTAACATTCATTTCAGGAAAGGTGTGCTGGTGATTAATCCTCTATTTTCATTTGTTTGCAAAAGTCTATATTTGTCTTTCACTTTTTTTAAAGCATAATATGACAGGTATAAAATTCTAAATCAGAGTTTGTTTTACCTTTCAACACTGCATAATTCACTCTTTTCTCTTCTTGCTTGTATGGTCTCCACTGAGAAGTCTGCTATAATTATCCTTCTCTTCTATAGATAAGGTGACTTCTTTCAAGATTTGTCTTTCTCTTTGGTTTCCTGTAGTTTAAATATTATACCCTTAGGGTGTGTGTGTGTGTGTGTGTGTGTGTGTGTGTGTGTGTGTGTGTGTGGTACTTATTCTACTTGGTATTCTCTGAGTTTATGTACAGTTTGGTATTTGTTATTAATTTTGGAACATTCCTGGCCATTATTATTTCAAGTATTTTTTCGGCTCCATTCTCTCTTTTCTTTCTGGTATTCCAATTATATGAATGTTACATCATTTGAAATTGTCCCAAAGCTTTTTGTCCCTTTCATATTTCTCCCCAAATTGTCCCTTTCATATTTGTTCTCTTTTTTTCTTTCTTTTTTTTTTTTTGTCATTCTTTTTTTTTTGCATTTTAGTTTTGGAAATTTCTGTTGAACTATCTTCAAGCTCACTGATTCTATCCACAGGCATGTTGAGTCTACTCATGAGTACATCAAAGGCATTCTTCATTTCTGTTACAGTGTTTTTTATTTCTAGCATTTCCTTTGATTTTTTTTTTTTTTTTTTTTTTTAGTTTCCATCTTCCTGCTTGCATTACTCCTGTCATCTCACATATTGTCCCCTCTCTCCCTTAGAACACTTAGCATATTAATTATAGACATTTTAAATTCCAAGTCTAATAAATCTAAGACCTCTGTTACATCAGAATCTACTTCTCATGAATGCTTTGTCTCTTCAAAATGTGTTTTCTTTTTCTTGTTTTGGTCATGCCTTATAAGTTTTTTTTTTTTTTTTTCTGCCCCTTTCTCCTCACTCCATTCCTTGACACTAGTGTTCCCAATCTATTTCCTGGAAGCACTTGCCCTTTTGAATTTGTTCACTCTCCACCCCCAAGATAAGACAGACAATTTAATGGAGTCTGGATTGCACACTTCTACCAGCTGAGATAAATCTCTGATAAAGTTTTTCTAATGGAGAGTAGGCATTTGCTATGAAGAAGGGCACTACTTTTCCTCTCCCTTGCAAAGCCCTGGGATAATTTTTTGTTTTTGGATCTTTGCTGTGAGAGAATGATGGGGTTCCTGAAGGTAAAGCCCACAAAAGTGTGGAGTCCTCAAGACTGTGGTCCCACATCAGTTTCTCACACTGTGCTACTCGGCAGTAGGCCCCAAGCAATTTTTCAAAATTATTGTTTAAATGTTTCTACCAGTTTATAACTCTAGAAGATTCTGCTCCAGGTTAACAGATCTCAACTATGACTCTAGATGCACCTGTCTCTCCAAACTTCAGGGTGGTGGTTTTTCCTGAAATCTCAGTTCACTGATAGGTCCTAGAAAAGTCATTGATTTTCCGTTTATTCAACACTTTCTTATAAGAATAGGGGTGAAGACCTCCAAGTTCTTTACATGATAGAGCTGAAACATAAAGAGCTTGCTCTGACTTTTTAGGTAACTTCATATGCGGCAATATTATGGAAGTAACTGTTGACACATTTGCATATAACTTTTTGAGTTAGCATGACAAGTCTCTCAACACACACATACACACACATGCACAGAAATTTGATTGAGATTGAATTGAATAAATAGATCCTTTGAGGAGAACTGACATCTTTACAATATTATTTCTTCCAATTAAATTTATGAACATACGACGTTTCAATAAATTCTTAAACTATGTGCTGTAATTTGCTGGGAAGAATTCTGTATATCTTTGATTTATTATAATTGATTTCTTTTGGTGCTATTATATACATGGCATATTAAAATATTTTCTATTTTTTTGCTGTCATATGTGTATATATGAAAGAAATTTGCTTTTTCCATAAATAAACCATACGTAAAATATACAAATCATAAGTGTACAGCTTGATGAATTTTCACAAACCACTATGTAATCAGTCTGACAGCAGCAGACCTCCACGCTACCATTTTCTCACTACAACTAATCAAGAGTAACCACTTTCTTGACTTTAACACCATAATTTTGTTTTTGTTTGTTTGTTTGTTTTTTACGGTTTATATAATTTTTATTAATGGAACCATACCATGTGTATTCTTTTGTTTCTGGCTTACTTCTTTGAATATTATATTTTTGAGATTTTACCATGTATATAGTTGTATATAGTTTAATTCATGAAGTCACATTACGATATAATATTCAATTCTGTGAACATACCACAATTTAGATATCCTTCCTTTTACATATCCTTCCTACTATTGATGGGGTGTTGGGTAGTAGTTTCTAATTTTTTACTGTTCCAAATAGTGCAGCTATAAACATGGTGCATATATATTTTTGAATATATACATACACAATTCTTTTGGGTACATACATTGCTACACCATTACATATGCTTATCATTGTTAGAAACTGTCAATTTTACAAAGTAGTTTTTATCAATTTATATTCACATGCTGTACATGAAAGTTTTTACTGATCAATATCCTCACCAACATTTAACAGTTTTGTCTAATTTTGGTTTTAATTGAATGTCCCTTATGTCTAATGAAGTTTATACTTGTCCATGTGTTTACTAATCATTTGACTATCTTTTCAGTAAAGGGACTGTTTGAGTCTTTTGCCTATTTGTATATTGGTTGTCCACCAGTTTCTTATTAATTTGGAGATGTTCTTTATATAATTTGGACATGAATTCCATGTTGGAAATATGTCTTAAAACAACTTATCTCAATCATTGCTTTGCCTTTCCACTCTTTTATAGGTGTCCTTTGATTAAGAGATAGGTTTAATTTGAATACAAATCAATTTATCAATTTTTTATGAATAGCTTATTTGAATCCTGTTTAAGAAATCTTTATTTACTACAATATCATAAAATGCAATCTCATTTTTGTTCTAAATGTATTATGCTTTACCTTTCACATTTAGAGCTTCAATCTTTATGGAATTGTTTTATGTATGGTGTGAAATAGGGATCAGATAAACATTTTTCCCCATATGACTACACAAAAGATATAACACCTTATATTAAAAGCAACATTGTTTCTCCACTGCATTATAGTATTACTTTTGACATAAATCAGGTAACTATATATATATATATATATATATATATATATATATATATATATGTATATATATATATAAAGCAATTTCTGGTCTCTGTATTCTTTTTCATTTATTTATTTGATTGATTGATTTACCTTGTACCAAAAAATTAATTAATTACTATAGTTTTATATTTGGCCTTACTATCTAATAGTAAAGTCCTCTAATTTGTTGTTTAAAAATGATTTGGTAAAAAAAAAAAATCTTTTGGTTATTCTAGTTCATTTGCATTTCTATGTAATTTTTATAATCAGCTTATCAATTTGCACATAAAACTGATAAATTTAGCTAAAACTTGGACTGAATTTTAAATCTAATTGGGAAAAATTGATAATTTTTAAATATTAGGACTTTCCATGAACAAGGTCTATTTTGGTCTGTACACATTTCTCTCAATTATATTTTATACTTTTCAATGTAGAAGTAACTCATGCTTATCCTCAGATATATTGGAAGTATTTGATGATTTAGATGCTATTTTTAATGCTATTTTATTAAAATATAAGTTTTCAATTATTTATTGCTGATAACCAGAAGTAAAATTGATTTTTATATTTGTTTTTTATATAGCGATCTTATTAAATTCATTTACTAAAACTAGTGTGTCAAAGACTATGGTGGTATTTCTATATACAAAATCATGTTACTTATGAATATTAATTTTTTCTTCATTTTTAATTTTTATATATTTCATCTATTTTTCTTGTGTTATTGAAATGACCAGGACATTTAGTTCATGACTGCACTCTTATTTTGTTCCAGTTTTTAAGAGGACAACTGACAATTTTCATCATTAAGTATGCTGTTAATTGTAGAAACAATTAAATGGCTTTCAGTGTTTCCTTCTAAATCCTGACCATTGTGAAAACATGAGTAAACCTTGAGGGCATTATGCTAAATAAAGTAAGCCAGACAGAGAAAACAAATACTGTATGATATCAACTATACCAGGAATCTAAAGAAGTTGAATTCGTACAAACAAAGAGTAAGTTGGTGGTTTCCAGTGGTTCTTGGGTAGGGGAAATAGGGAGCTGTTGGTCAAAGAGAACAAAAATTTCAGTTAAAAGATGAATAAGTTCTGGGGATCTAATGTACAACATGGTGACTATGGTTCACAATATTGTGTTGTATACTTGAAAGTTGTTTAGAGAGTAATTCTTAAATGTTCGCATCACAAACAACACGCACAAAATGGCAACCACATGAGATGATGGATGTGTTAGCTAATCTGTGGTAATCATTTCACAATATACAATAGTTCTCTCCTTATCCATGGGGAATACATTCCAAGACCCCCAGTGGATGCCTGAAACTGCAGATAGCACTGAACCATATATATATTACATTTTTTTCCAAAACATGCATAACTTTTCACTTAAAGGAAGCACTTTACAGCTTCTCTTTGGCATATATATGAATTGCTAACATCACTACTCTTGCACTTTGGGGTCATTATTAAGTAAAAAAGGGTTACTAAAGATAAGCACTGTGATTCCATGACAGTCAATATCATAAATAAGATGGCTTCTAAGTGACTAATGGGCAGGTAATGTATACGATACGGATTTGCTGGACAAAGGGATGATTCACATCATGAGCTGGATAAAGCAGGACAGTGCAAAATTTTATCAAGCTGCTCTGAATGACACACAATTTAAAAGTTATGAATTGTTTATTTCTGGAATTTTACATTTAATATTTTCAGACCATGTTTAATCATGGGCAACTGCAACTGTGGAAAGCAAAATCATGGACAAGAGATGACTACTATATATATATATATATATATATATATATATATATATATATATATATATATATATCCAACCATCATATTGTACATTTTAAACTCATACAATGTTGTATGTCAATTATATCTCAATAAAGTGGGGAGGAAAGTTACTTTCTATTCCTAGTTTGTCATTTATTTTTAGACATCAGTAGATTTAAAACTCTTATTTAAAGCTTTTTCTGCATTAATTGAGATGATTATGTCTTTTTTTTGTTACTGTGGTGAATAGCTTTGGTTGAATTTTGAATGATATGCCAACCTTGCATTTCTGAAATAAATTCAATATCATCATGATATATTATCCTAGTCATGATTTTTTAAAAAGTCTAGAGTTAATCCATTTCAATGTCTTCCCTGTGAATCAGACAAAAATACTCAGCTCTCTATCCTTCTGTCCATATACTACCACGTATATGATAATTAATTTTTTATTGTTCCCTATATGTTAGGTATTCTTCTAGATGTTTAATCTATATTAATATATTTAATCCTCATGAAGAAAATGTGAAGAAAACTCCTATCATGATTTTAGAGAAGAGAAAATTGAGGGATAGGGAGGTTAAATAATGTACCAAAGTTTGTCCACATCATCAAACCAAGACTGAGTTTTGTTCCTGGCAATCTGGTTCCAGACCCAGTATCTTCAATGATGCTACCATGTTGCTATACTCTGTCTTTCAGCTGAGATTTTACCCTCAAATACTTTGCAACAACTTAGAGTTATCAATAAGATTTCCTGATTTCCTTATTCACTATTTTTTCTTATACACTGGATTCATTTCTCTCTCTACTGGATCATATTCAGTATCATATATATTTTAGAGAAAGTCTAGGTATGATAAGATTTCTGAATTGATACAGTCTGAAAGTGTATTTCTTTATTTTCACATTTGAATAACAGCACTGTGAGATACAGCAATTAACTTCTCCACTTCCTCCTTGCATAAATCTGTTCCAAACTTCCAAACACTAGAAGCTTTCATCATTTGCTCTCATTCCATTATTCTGAATTTCACCACAATATGTTAATGGATGCATCTTTTACAATTCATCCTACTCAGTAGACCCTTTCATCCTGATGAGTTATGGCTTATTTAATCCTAAAACTTACTTTTTTTCATTGCTTTGAGAATTTCAGACTATATGTTTGATGTTCTTGCAGCTTCAGGATTACTTATTAATGTTATAATAATATTTAAAGACATTTATAAGAGAAAATAAATTTCCATAATTCTGTCCCCAGATATACCAACTGTTATCATTACTGTGTGAACATCTCTTATAAGCCATGTCAGTGGAATTTTTAAATACTTTTAATGACTTTATGTTTAATGCTGTATTTGCATTTATCTCATTACATTTTATAAATTTTTTACATATCACAGAACATTGATAAGCATTTAAAGTATTATTATATTCCATTAAGTTGTCAGAATATTCTTAACCTACAAAAAAGAAAATTCTGGAGAGATAAGTCAATCAGTCTTCTCCTAGGATTACAAGTGACTTGATAAACCACACCTTGAGTATCTAGCTAATTAAGAAATAAACATAGGTATAAGACAGATGGGAATAGAAATACTAACTTTACAACTTATAAAATTATGTTTAAAAAAATCACTTTAACTAGTAACCAGGGCCAGTTTCATGTACATGAGACCGGTTCAAATGCAAAAGGCCTCAATGCAGTGCCATCAACACTTTCAAAGTATTGATCATTTTTGAAAAGGGAGCTCACAGATTGTAGAGCTCGCCCTGCCAGTAGTATTACTCACAGTTCCTACTATATCCCTTTACATATAGACTTTGGAATGATCCCCCTGAAAAGGAATATGCAGAGCTGACCTTTGCTCATCAGCTGAGGTGGGATGCCTCCCTTATGCCCACCAAGCCCCAATATGAAGAGCAGGAGGAGAAGGAGGAGGAGGAGAGAGAAAGACCAAGACACCTCCCACTAACCTCTAAATGTGTTTACACATGGAGAGGGAGCTGGTAAGGAGTACCACTGCTCTGTCCCACTGCTCTATGAGCTAAGTTATGACTTCCTAAAGAGGGAAGAAAAAGTTTCTCCTATCACTTCAAATATGTGGAAAAGAGCTTAGATTCATTCAGCATTCTAACAGGTATGAAACTGGGTCACAAGGGTAGAAGTAAGAGGTAGGCTTATTTTGGGCGAACATAAGGTTAATCTATTTTAAAAATAAGAATTACTGAAAACTAGAATATGATGACTTGAGATGTAATGAGTTCCATATGAATGGAAATATCAAGCCAGGCAATAGTGGATATTTATCTACTATGGATAATTATCTACTAGGAAGAGGTATTTAAGTAGGAGTACCACTTCATGAGGGATGAAAAAACCAACTTTTCTCTGTGATTGATTTGGTTTTCCTTCTTCAAGGGATGCCTCGTGGATCTATTACTGTGCGATTTTCTTCTCTGCAGTTTTAGGCTTAATTTTTCAACACTCATTCAAAACTTTGAAGCTGTGGCTATATCCATACTCAACCATGTTTCAAAAGTAAGTAAGTTTTATGTATACTATATACATATAATTTTTTTCTTGAGTATACTATGTAAAGTTATTGACCATTTCCTATTGTAAGCCAGTAGGTTGAAATTTACATTGTGCGTATAACATCTTAGTCTTATCAGAAACGGAGGCTTAGATAAGTTTATCATCATTTCAAAGTTACGCAGATGGTAGGTAACTTTCAGAATTTGATTTAAACCCATGCCCATCTGTTTATAGATCTGGGATTCTTAATCACCACAAGATAGTTCTTAACAAATCCTAATGTTTTTGCCCTAGATTTATACACATACAAGGTATTAAACATACTGCCATCTTCCCAACCAATCTGGCAAAGATATTAGGTTGGTGCAAAAGTAATTGCAGTTTAAAAGGTTAAAAATTGCAAAAACCACAATTACTTTTGCATCAACCTAATATTATTAGAAAGTTCTTTACTTAATATTAACTATGGCAAATAATCCGTCACATCTGTCTAGTTGTTTAATCATCACAGTAATCCTGTGAGATGGGTACAGTGTATTATTCCCACTATGGATGAAACAAGGGAGTCTCAGCGAGTTTTAACTCTTTGCCTAAGGAGTCACAACTAGGCAATTAGGCAGAGACACAGGAACAGGAAGAGCTGCGTAGAATCACGGGAAGGAAAATACTAAGGCTTGAAATTAGGATGAAGGGGCTGACAAGTTCAGCAGCATCAGCAAGCTTTTGTCTTCCTCACATCCTTGCCTCACTTTGTTAATTTGTGATCTCAGTGACTTGCCATTTTTGTTCCTTGGTTTTCTGTCTCAAACTTTGAGCTGACCCTTAATCCCATGGGTGGCAGTACAGAAGTCTAGTCCTGACAGTTTGGCCATCTTTGATCAATATCTCACTCATACAGTCCATTTTCTCCTTCATTGTCATGGCTACAGTATAAGTGCCTTTTGTTGAAGTGCTGTTCTAAGAAGTTTCATAGCTTTGCCTTGGTTTTTATATACATATATATGTTCAGGCAGCATTTACCCCTTCTTTCTACATTTCAATACAAGAGTATCCCTCTCAGTGAAATCACCTATTTTTTTCCTTTCAATTTTCTAATTTCACAGAGCAATTCTATACTGAATCTCTGAATTAAAATCACTAGCTCTGCCTTCTTTCCACTTATTGCATAGTGTAAAACAGATTCTCTAACACTTGAGTTTATAAACAGATAATTATTTTAAATTAACAACTTGTACTTCTTTACTTTTGTTTGAGGAAAACGCCACAGAGGATTATTTAACACTGTTGCGTTTGGCACACAATTCCTATTCCTAGGGTTAATGATCAGTTTCCTCAAGCTACAAAACCTTAATGTTTCAAGTCTTCGTCACAGAGTGCAAGGGCTTTATACAGATGTGGAGGAGGGATTTCACAGCCCCAGAATGAAGCTATTTGTACTATTTATTATACTATTTATACTTGCTGCACCTCCTTCCATCCAGGGGGAGAGAACTTTTTAAGAGCCCTGTCAAAACTGCAGGTGTGCCAAAGGCTCCTGCTCACAGCAGGGCCGGCCTTTATAGCATTTCCTCAAGACTGCTTCAGATCACTTTGCAGTGTATAAAACGGGATTTTCATTAATGGCACTAATGACACACTAATGGGGATAGGGCAGCACACCCAGTACCAGAGGCAGAGCCAGTGGTTGAAAACAAGCCAGCCCAAGCTTCCGTAAAATGAAATACCGCAGGGTGTTGATACATTGCATTTCTTCTCAAATACCTGGCAGGCCCGGGGCCTACTTGTTAAATGGGTTGCTTTTGAGGCCAAGCAGGACAAGATCCAGTTACACTTTTTCACACAAGGACAAAACAAGGAGACAGAAAAAGCGCAGGGTTCAGACATTTGCAAGCTGCAGCTGTTTTTTTGTGGCAGGAGGTTCTGAAGACTTATGAGCTGACATATTACCCTGGACATTACCATGCATTGACCTCTCTGCTCCTTCTCCTCCCTGGAGTGGTGTTCAAGGCTACCGTTTGACACAAGAGCCAGTGAGGACCATATCAAAGCAGCAGCCCTGACACAACTCATCACTTTTAAAACACACACAATCTGCTCTAACTGGAAATGTAGAGGAGCAAATCTGGGTTTCTGGCCTTTCCTCTGGGGAGTTCAGGTGGTCAGTAGTCCCTGATTCTTAAAGCAGGGCTTCCTGCTTTGTCAGCATAGTTTTAAACAAACAATGTGAGAGGAAGCCTGGGAAGCTGATGGAGATGGATTACTTTGATTTTCTTTTCATTGTGTAATCCCATCAGCACAGGAAAATACTTTCTTCACATTATTTCCACCTGGCTTTGATCTACTTAGTGGCATGGTGGGAGAAATTCTGGCCTTAAAAGTTTGCTCATGTATTTGTAATACTAAAAAGAATTAACAGGCTATTTTCAGAGAAGATAGTTCATCACAGAACTAGGAGTATGTGTCAAAAATCAGCTACATACTCATTGCAAAGGCAAGACATCCACACCGCTATTTTCTCTGGCTTTGCTAAAGCAAAATAAGCCAGTACCTAGGAAAAGCTTATTTATCATTCCTCTTTGTAGTCAATGTCCTCATTTTAAAGTCAAGAAAAGAAACATACAGGGAAGTTGAATGAATAACTTGCCCAGCATCATGTAGGAGTTGTGACAGAGCCAAAACTAGAGACTTGGTCTCTCAAGGTTGCATCCAGTATTTTTTACTCTGCTCATATTGCCTCTTTAGACAATCCCTTTGATTTGTATTTCCTCGATGAGTTGTGTGGCTGCCATGGTCTCTCAGACTAGTGGTTGCAGGGCCAGCCTCCTGGTCAGTATCTGATGGTCCGGCCTCTATTATATATGAAATAGATGCATCCTTTTGGGTGTCCTATTTGTCCCTTATTCAAGTCTGAAGCCAAGACCATGGACCATTGTTTATTCCCTCAGTTACTTTTCAGTGAGAACCACAGAGTATCTAACAGAAATTTCCTTCTAATGTTCAGTTCTAGAGAGTTTTGTTTCTAGGGGTTTTGTTTCCTTTTATTTATCCAGCTGGATAATTCCCCTAAGTTTTACATTGTGGATCTATATTCAAAGTAATTTTCTCATATTTATATTTATGTCATTAAACTACCAAGAGTTTTTTGCTATTCATGTGTACATAGTGGTTGTGTTTATGTTGGTACAAGGGATTGTGAACTTATTATGCTGAAATGATATACATTATTATGAAAAAGGAGTTATTATCAATTTCAGCATTCTATTTTGTGTATGTTAATCTAGATTTTGGGTTGACTGGTACAGAAGTGTGACCATGGTACAGATGGACCATCAAAAATATGTACTTTTCTTTCTGTGTTAGAAAGATTTCTTTCTGTGTCAGGTGAATATTTGATTCTTTATACCAGGGCATTAATAGAAAGTTGTTTTGAATATTCTTGCTAAGGCTAGTGAAAGCAGGCGTTGAAATATTGAAGGAATTAATGTATCTTGAAAAGTCAGGATGAAATAATTGAAGAACCAAAGACATGAGTGCTAATCATTGGGGAGGTAGAATCAGATAATAAAAAAGGAAATACTTCGTAAACTATGACAGGATATGTATATCTAGTACTCACTAAAATACATTTTAAAATAAACATGAATATTATAAGTTGCTTTATCTTTTAATTGAATGATTATCTTTCCCATAATTGACAGCCTGAACCAGCAAGGTGCAGAGTCTCACAGTACACAGCTAACTGTATCAGTTAGCTGTTGCCACCATAACGCTGCATAACCACCACAAAATTCCAGCAGCATGCCTTTATTTCTCATGCATCTGTGGGGCTCATTTGATATAAGTTGGGCTTGCTCATACATCTACAGTCCAGCTGACTTATCCGTATATCTCCAGGTTGGCTCTGCTCCACGTGTCTCTCCTCCTCTTCCTAGAACAGTGGGTTAACCTGAGCAAGTCTTTGTTGTAATGGCAGAGACACAAGAGCAGGTGGAAATACATGAATGCTTTTTCAGTCTTCTGGTTATATCAAGTCAGCAAATATCACAAAGCAAGTCACACGGCTGAGACTAGTGTGAAGAGGTGGGGCAGATCACCCTGTCCATGTGAGGGGGCCCTCAAATTTGCATAGCAAAAAGCATAAATGCAAGGATTGATAAAGATTTGTAACAACTAATGTGATTTATACATACTATTGAAATCATTAGTAGAATTAATGAGTTAACTGAATATAAAGCAACGTGAATGGATCTTAATACAGTACTTAGTGAAAAACACTAGAAGAAGAATGGGAAATAGAACAAGCCCATTTATAAAAATTAAAAATACATGCATTCAAACAGTAACATGTTCAAATAAAAATAAAATCACTAAGCATACTAAAAGGGTTGTCTGTGGAGAAGGGAGAATGGAGTGGGTTATGGCAGAAATGCAAGGAACTACATTAAAAAAAAAAAATCATTGGTATACATACTCTGACCACTAGAGACATAACTGCAATCATGATTCATAGGTCATTCATCAATTCTGATTATACAAATAGTTCAATAAAAGATAATCTTTATTCAAAAGAGATAATGTTTTTGGTTAATTTTTCATTTTATTAAAATAAATTAGTTTATTTAGGGGTGTTAGACTGTAAGCCTATCTTTCCTATACAATATTTATAAATAAGGTCAGGATTATTTTTCTATTTTTTTTTACTTTACATTATATAGTCCTTCACAGATTGCAAATTATTTTCATATTTTCTTAGATCTTCTAATTCTCATAACAAATGCTGTGTGACTAGTAATGTAGGTAGGTTACCGACTCAGAAACCAAGGTTCTAAGAGGCTAAGTGATAACTCAGGTGACACAACCTCTACTTTTCATGGTTCCTATTTAAATGGTCATCAATATCACTTGGCTGTAAGAAATACACATATGTGTCTTCCACTACCAGAAATTCTAAATCAGTAGGACTAGGCTAGGCCCTAGACATACATGTTTTTACGAAACTTCTTTAGGGATTTGACATGCTCCAAAAGGCAAGAACTCAACTCAGACATGCTTTCCTCACAAAGACGCAATTTGCAAGAGATCAGACATATCTTGTCAGTCTTTTCTGTTTTCTATTTTTCATACCCTTTCAGTTGGCTAGGGGCTTCCAACACCAGGAATTATTATCTTCTTTTGCTATCTCTCCCCATTTCCCTTTTAAGTTAAGGTTTGGTTAATTTGTCTCCACCCACTTGATTTCTAGACGATTAAGCAAAGTTATTTTCAAAAAGGAATAGGGCAGAGACATTGCTGTCTTGTCATAGAGAACAGAATAAAGGATTCATGGTCTTTTTAGTTATATATTACATTGAACACTTTATACTTATCAAAGCATGCTTGCTCATATTCTGTACTGTATTCCTTGAATCCATAAACAGATATAATATCTTGGTGACCTGGTAAAATAGTTCAACTGTTGATCTAGAGAGCTAAGTTACAGTCCTTGCTTTGCCAAGAGCCAGCTGGGTGACCTGGAATAAGTATAGTGGTTCATGACTTGTTCTGTCTATGAATAACCACCAACACATATACAATCAGTTCTGCTCTAAGGCTATTTTGAAAACATGAATTTGTGTCAATGCAGTGGATACATTATGTAAGAATTTGAGCATAATATATTTGTGTATGAAGAATTTCATCTTTCAGAAACACTATGTGAACATAAAAACACTATGTGAACACCCAACTGAATTGCACTGTGCAAGAATACCCAAAATGCACACAAAACTACACCTCAAATATCCACCAACTACATCAGTTTACCACGTGTGCTATGAGATACACCCATCCACATTGGGTGTTACAATTTTCTGATTTCAAAGAATTCTCCTTCCATCCTTTACAATAGCCCATAAACTGCAATCCTTTCAACATCTCCATCCACATGCAAACTTCAGGTCTTTTTCAAAGTAAAGCATCATATTTACTGTAGTATTTAAGTGGCAGCAAGTCTGTATTCTAGACATTTTAGACCTGGTCAGCATTTCACCCTGCAAATGCTGCCAAGACAGCCAAAATCTGGGAATGCTTCTGTGAGCTACAATTAAAGCCTGGGGCACTCTGCCCACCTTCCTGCATCCTTGCCTTATAGATCCTTTAGTTATTTATGCTTTAGGACTAAATCAAGGTGAAATCAATGTTGAAATTAGTACAGAGCTTCAGTCTTACCCATTTTTGAAACAGGAACAGTATCCAAAGGATAACCTAGCACCACCTTCAAATTATTTGGACTTGGTTCTTTTTACATTAAAAAAGTGGGTTAGATGAGCTCCAAAATCTTTCCAGTTTGGGGTCACAACTGCCCCCACTGTAGTCACTTGGGGCTTGTTATTAATATAGGAAATGCTGGGATTTAAGGTTTTTGGGGGCATTTCAGTAGCATTGGGTTCCACCCCATTTCACGATGACAGGTAACAAAAGAAAAAAAGCACCCTTTATCTCACATTATTGTTTAATGACTCAGTCACACACTACAAAGCTGGTAAATCTCCATAGGTAAAGGAGCTTAATGGTTGAAATATCCTCAGGGAATATGGAAAGAAGCAAAAGATTAACTGCAAAGAATGATACACGATGACTATGATTATTAACTTTTAATTTCTTAAATCACTACACTATAACATTTGAAATTAAATTTCTATGTTAATCCTCACTAGGAGCTCCAAGGAAGGGAATTCTCTGTTTCAGTGCAGACTTACACCCTGACTTTTTGCCTCTTTCTTTTCCTTCTGTAAAACGGTCCACCTGAAAATAACCTACCTTCTTGCGGTGGAATGAGGATTAACCCATTAAATTACTGCAAAGCACTTGGGAAATGTGACTTGTGGTGCTATGTCTGTATGAGAGTAGGAGACAGCAAGGATGAAGAGCTAGCTGAGTTATTGGGGAGAGGACAAGTGTCAATGAGTATCACGGAACACTGAGTGTCTTTGGTCCCAAGTGATCACTAAGCGGCCCCTTTGTCTGTTCGTGGACACTGTTCAAAGAAACAGAAGAAAAACGTTCTTCCTCTTCCACCATGCTCATAAGGGAAAACACACTCCACCTCTTTCCCTCATTTTTTTTCATGTCTTCCAACTTATAAAGTTGTAAGCAAAGTAAATAATAAATACCCAGAAGTGGAATTGCTGTACCCTGTGGTCTTTCTATTTGTAATTTTTGAAAAACCTCCACACTGTTTTCCATAGTGGCTGCACCAATTAACATTCCTAACCAACAATGCACATCCTTGCCAACATGTGTTATTTCTTGTAGCTATCCTAACAGGTGTGAGGTGATATCTCACTGTGGTTTGATTTGCATTTCCCTGATGATTACTGATGTTTAGTACTTTTTATGTACCTGTTGGCCATCTATATGTTTTCTTTGGAAAAATGTCTATTTAGTTCCTCTGCCTGTTTGGTAATCGGGTTATATTTTTGCTATTAATTTGTATGAGTCCCTTGTATATTTTATCAGATTAACCCCTTATGATATATGTGATTTGCAAATATTTTCTCCCATTCCATAGATTACCTCTTTATTTTGTGCATGGTTTCTTTTGCTGAGCAGAAGGTTTTTAGCTTGCTGTAGTCCCACTTGTTGATTTTTGCTTTTGTTGTTTTCATTTTTGGTGTCAGATCCAAAAAAATCATTGCGAAGATCAATGTCAAGAAACTTACTCTTATATTTTCTTCTAGGATAAGAGCCAAAAAGTCCTGAACACATTACTTAATCTTGAGTTCCTCATTAGCTTTAAAATACTCTTATCACCAACAAACTGAAATTTCTTCTGTCCATATAGATTATTTATAATTTTGAGTATAAGCTCTTCTGTCTGTTTTACAGAAGCAATCTATTGAGAAAGAGCTGGGTCCATTCTTTGAGGTAATTAAGGGTTATATATCATGTTATATTTTGTCATACTATACAAAAGGGCTTTGCTGAATCTAGGCAGAGATATAACAACGATCTTCTCAGAAGACTTTCTAAATACTATGGCAGACTTGAGAGCATAGCGACATAAGACTCCAAGAGGAGAGTTGTGGGGAAACCAGGCCTGTGTGTTCACAAGAGTGCTGCAAGAAAAGCCCAAGAAGCACTTTTCTGAAGTTCCACATTGCCACACTAGATCAGTGACTCCATAGAGAATATGAAAAGTGGGCACTGAGAAGAAAAGAACATTCCAATTTAAGGGTAGAAGGTAAAAGCTTAAGCTGTTAAACCACAGAGAAAACTTGGCAGTGTGGCCTGGCAGGGACATCTTCAGGGAGCCCTGGAGATGATGGAGATAAAAAGAAAAATGATGGTAGGATCCAACACCTCTGCCTTTGGAGTTTGATGTGATAACTACCAAAATGTTCCACAAAACAAACAGGGAGTTCCTCTTCATCAGGATTTGTTAAACAAGTTAGGTTTTGTCTGGGAGCATTAAAAAATTAGCACAGTACAACCCAAAAGGTGACCTTTCTCTCCTTAGACAAAAAATGATAGAAAGGATATCATATATACATATATACATATATATGTGTGTGTGTGTGTGTGTGTATATATATATAATAAAAATTTGTTCACTTTAGCAATATTTTTGCATGTTTTGCTGAACATACCCTAAGCATATGCATACTTTTATTTCAGAATGTTATGTGGCTTTAATTCCTTAACAGGATCTTGAATAATCTTTAGGCTTGAGAACACAGGAAGCAATTTATAATGATATGATATTTAGATCATGTTCATACATTTAAGTACTTTTTTTTTTATTGGTAAGGTCTGTTAGTGAAAGAGTAATAATTGTTACATATTTGGACTTTTCTGGAGATTTCCATCTTTTTTGTTTATATTATTTAAAATATTCACAAATCCACAATAGCCAACATCTTAATAATAGCAATTAAAATACAATGTGTAAGAGGCAGGCCCTTAAGTAAGTTGGGGCCCCAGCTTTCTAACTAAATTATCTGAAGTGTAATTGTTCAAAATAACTAGTAAAATTTCCTTGGAGATTTTACATCTAGTACTGTTGACCTGTCACCATAACCACAGATATTTTCCTCATTTCTGTAATTTACATTTCTCATAATTTACATGAAATAAGAGAATATCTATTGGAAATACCCATTTTATTATGTTATTAAACTAATAACTTCTGTGCAGCAATTCTCATAGCAATTTTCACAAGACTCTTTGACTACTGACCCTCAAACTCTATTTAAAATATCATTCAGGAAAAATATCGATGGCAATCTGTCTATTAATTTTATATCTCTGGATACCTGCTTACCTATCTTTTTGCCTTCATTCATTATGATAGAGATTAACTCATTTTTCAAATGAGAAAGCTGTTGAGGGCCTCATTAAAGGTTAAAAATAGTCAATGGGAAAAGAGAAATGTATTGGAGCATCTTGTGTTCTGTATCAGGATATTGAAAAACTGCTCCTTTTGGAAAGGTGATCTTTCCATACTAGACTTGTACTTCAGCCATTACATGAAAACTCATCACTCTCTAGGGTTCTGGGTCAGCTCTGTCTGCTACACATTATTCTTGACATTCAATTAATGTAGTATCAATTTAACTAACCAAGTCAACTTATTCTATGGGACATAAAACAACAACGACAACAAAAACACACAAAACAAAACAAAACAAAACAAAAAAAAAAAAGACAGAGCAAACAATCATCAAATATACTTGATCTGGCAGTCTTCCCTAATCTATTCTCTGATTTATTTGAAAAACTGAAGTTGATTCAGTTATTATACAATTATGTTCTTTTTTATTCATCACGTGTCCCGCTTTATTATGGAAGCAGTCTTTCCACTAAAAAAAATGAGTCTATATAATATTCTAAATATTATCCTGGACATTAGAATTACAAAGATGAATTAGGTTAGATCTCTCCTCCAAGAAGTCAATTCAAAGAGAAAGACATGTAAAGACCCAATTTCATTATCATGTGGTAGGTCAATTAACAGAAACACAGTGTTGTGGGAAACCAGAAGAGGAATGTAGTTTACCTTAGTAAGGCATTGATTCTTTAAAAAATGGAGCTTGAGTTAATTGTTAAAGGTTATGTAGAATTGATTTAGGAGAAACAAAGGAAAAGGAGCAGGCCAGACAACAGGAGAAAGGCATGGAATGGCAGGGAAGAGCGGGGTGATCGTAAGTAGGTAATTTAAACCAGACCATTAAGTTCAGGGCAAGGAGATACAAACAGATGAAGTCAGAGAGATGATCACACCTTGTTACTTGGTACAACTGGAAATGTAGTCATTCTTTTTGGAGTTTTCTCTGCTTTCTAATCTGCCTGGGGGGCTCCTGATTTTTACACAATCTTTTCTAATTCCTTTACCAAGGGTTAGTTGTTAGCTCTTGAGTGTTACAGTGCTCTCACAGTAGGAGGTTTCTGGATCTTTTCTCCCTTTCCATGATGTCTTTTCTTCTCCAGTGGAATTTGGTCTTCCCAGCTCAGGAGCATGGCTCTATTCAGGGAAAGGCCCCCTAATTCTACTATCTAAACTAAATCAAATTGTTCCTCTTCCTAAATGTTCCTGCAGTAATCAGTCCAGCTGTTCTCTGAATCCAATAAGATAAGGTTTCAATATTCTTAATTTAAAGATTCAGTTATGAAAAAATATATTAGCCATGTACACCCACATCTCCTCATTTCTCTCCTTCCCTATTGTACTATCCACAGAAATTTAATTGCAAAGATAGTCACTGGAGTGTTATTAATTTTTTTGAGAATTAGAAACAACCTAAGGAATATATATATATATATATATATATATATATATATATATATATATATTATCCTTCTGTAAAATATATGATATATGATATGTAATGTAATATATAATATATATTTTCTTATAATATGTACCCTTATATATATTCTCCTTTATATATATATATATATATATATATATGTTATATATATGTATATATGTGTTATATATATGTATGAATGGTTGAATATACTCAACCATGTTTAATACAAATGTTTAATACAAATTTACTACAAGATTTTTAACAATGTAAAAGACATGAAATCGCTCATCATGTATATTTAATTGAATGAGTTATGCTACAAAACTGTTCTCCTAATTTTGCTTCTAGAAAGTGACACACACACACACCCTCAAATACACAATAGAGCAAAAGATTAGAAGGTAGAAAGCTATACCCCAATTTTTACATGGGTTTTCAGAATGGCTGTATTAGTGGTATTTTTATTTTCTTTCCTCATTGTACTTTTATTTAACAACTTTTTAATGATGAATGTACATTACACTTATTTGCTTTAAGTTCTAAAAATACTGTAAACCTGCAGAATGTTACAGGGAATAATCTAATTAATGGCCAAGAGCCTTAGGGATATATTCAACACCAAGCCATGGATTTTAGAAGAATCACCTTAGAAACCAGGTGTGGTCACTTTCACTTCAAGGCCAGTTTTCCCTTCTTCACTCTGCTCCTTCCTTTTCCATTATATACATCTTATCCCTTTATCAGACTTTGTTGACTCCTTCCTTCTTAGGTCAGCTATAGGTAGAGGAAATTGTTTCAAACTCACCCTCTGGTTATAGAAAAGTATCTCCATGTATTTTTATGGCAAGACAATTAGTTGAAATCACTTTCTATTCTTAAGGCAAATTTCCAACGTGCAGAGATCTCCCCAGAATTTAGATTTCAGTACAGAATAGATGAACTATAAATAAACCAGTATATAAATGAAATTATTTTAGATTTTTAAAAAATGTTACTTGGTCTATAATAGGGTGTCTTCAATCCAAATAAAATAGAAGTCATTTAAAAATGTTTTAAAAATGTTCAATTTGTTTCCCCTTCAAAAGTCACGGGTGTGCTAATGTAATTGAAATAGCAGATAAAATAACTGCAGTGTATGTTTTGCCATTCAACATTAAAGCCAGTAACAATTCAGTTTGGCTTTACATTGGAGACCAAAGCATTCTTGGATCATTCCCCTAAGATTAAGCTCCTTTGGGCTATAAACTTTGGAACTTAGTAAGTGACATTTAGTCCTGGAAATACACCGGTGGACGAGAGTAGACCTGCCGTAGAAAGTAGTTGGAGTTGGGATCTTGATTTTCTTTGAATTGAGGTAGATGGAAGCTGCCAGTTGCAGTGTTCTTTGTTTGAAGACTTTGTTTCTTCTTGCCAGTGTCCAATCTTGACATAATTTCAGGTCACTCTTAGCTGGGGGACAGTTCTTTCCTGCCTTAGTACTTTCTCTGTTCTAACATTGTTTCCTTGAATGACCTTGCCACTTTCTATTCACTGACTCTCCAAATTTTAGGACAGCAAGGACTGGAGATCATCTAGCCAGAATTTCCCAATGTATTTCTAGTTGAGCCCCGTTTAATAAACATGCATGCAACCCATTTTTTCTACCTGAAAATTTTACCAGGATGCTATATCTCCCTTCAGGAAGTTTGGTTCTTTTGACAACTAGAATTCTGGATTTTTTTTTTTTTTCTTTACATCTACATGGTTTTTCTACTACATCTCAGAAATTCTGATATATGCCCTCCCTCCAAAATTATGTACTATTGGTGCTGACTGTGACTCACTGATATAATTCAATTCTCTAATTTTACAGATTTAAAAATGGCCCAAAGTTAGTAATTTGCCCAAGATTAAACCACATATGAACGGTACGATGCAGAACTGAAACCTGAGTTTCTTTTCTTTTCTTTTTTTTTAATTTCCAAACTGGACCTCTGACATAAAACTGGGTCCAGGACTCTGGCCTCTTTGCTTCTAGTTAAATATCCATGCTGTCCCTGAATATTGCCTCCAGCTTACAATCTACCCTAAAACTGCCATCCCACCAACTAGACCGTGCAACAGTAATTACGGAAGTCAACTTAGTCCGCGTAATGGGTTTCTAAACAGGGATGACAGCAACTGAATATGCATTTCATAGTTTCTGGAAGCCACTATGGTCAGCACATAGCCACTCAGCACCTGCTGTGTGCTGTTCACCTGTGATTAGATGCCAGTAGGGTCAGCACGCCTTTACTGAACATCTCTTGTGTGTTGGACTAGTATCTGGAAATACAAATATAAATCTCACAGGAGTTTTATTAGCTTATAAGTATTATTTGAAAGAGATCTCTCAACCTCTACTGATTTCTTTTTCATACTCTAACAAAGGAAGTAAAGTGATTTTTTTCTTTTTTTCTCCTCTGCCTTCCTAAGTTCTGTAACACTGCTGGGGGCAGCAGTTTATAGTAGGTAAAAGCTAAGCAGTGAATTACGTAGGAGTTCTACTTTACTCCTAACTCTGGCCTGTCTCCTCTTTAACATGAAGAAATTGAGGAAACTAATCACAAAGGTCTTTACAGTTCTAACATTCTATCACGCTCTTTAACACAAATTTACAAGGACAGAACCCCCTTTTCAAAGTTAATCATCTGGTAAAATGTTGTCAGGGAACTAATGTTAGGAAAACAATATGATTTTTGATCTAAGCTCTTGCCACTTTTCCATAATAAGTCTCAATTAACCAAGATTATAAAATGACTCTCAAAACTAAATATTTGTATCAAGAATAAATATAAACACCCACACACAGAGTAAATTTTTCACTATAATGTGAAGAGCATGCAGCACAGTTGTGATATAAGTGACATGAGCTCTTTCCTGAAGCAACTCCACTCTATCCTGATACTTCTTATTTAGCCAAAGATTACACCAAGGGAATTTCTCATAGCTAAACCCACTCTACAGATGAATAAAGTGAGAGATTTGCACCCAGCCTTCCACCAGCCTGAGTTAAAGCTAAGGATTCCAACTCACACATTTCTCTGGCTAATAACATATCCTCCAATTGCCTCCACACTAACCAGCTCATTATCACTAACCAAGATAATATATTGAGTTAAGACTACAATCCATATAGTCAACCAGAGTTTCTCTTCCAAACAAGTATTTCACCTCATGTCAATAACTTCCATAGTATTGAAGAAATGAAAATAATTTTAGCATCCATTTAAACGAAAAATATGGGTCTGTCTGTGGTAGGTGGCCTCTAAGATAGACACCAATGATCCTCACATCCTGATATCCATACCCTTGTGTAATCCCCTCTCCTTGAGTGTGTGCTTGGATTTCTTGACTCGTTGCTAATGAAGACAATATAGGAGAATTGATAGGATGTTAGTCTCGAGGTTAGATTACAAAAGAATAGGGCTTCTGCCTCTTATATCTTCTCTCTCTCTCTCTCCCTCTTTCACTCTTTCCCTCCCCCCATCCCCCTCCACACACACACACACACACACACACACACACACACACACACACTTGTCCCTTTCTGTTTTGAAGCCTTTGTTCTGGAGAAAGCAAGCTCTCATTTTGTGAGTGGCCTCATGGAGAAGCCAACTTGTCAATGAGCTGGTAACTCCAGCAGCAGCTAGCAAAGACCTCTGGCCTGCCATCAGCCCTGTGAGTGATCTTAGAAGCAGATACTCCGCAAGTTGAATCTGTAGTTGACGGCTGCCCCAGAGAACGCTTTCATTACAGTCTCTGAGAGACTTTGAGCCAAATGTATCCAGCTAAGCTATACCTGGATTTTTGGCCTACAAAAGCTAGAGACAATAAACATTGTTTTAAGTTGCTAACTTGGATTTAATTTGTTATGCAGCCATAGATAACTAACTATCCACCAAAGTCATCAGCTCGACCACTCAATTTTACTAAGGGTGGCTTAGTCTTCTAATCTAAGAGAAACTCTTACTTCATACTCTCCTATTTCCCATCTTCTTTTCAGCAAAAGGGGAGCTTCATGAGTGGGTCACAGCTGTCCCAGTCTATTTCTTCAATCAGAACACCCTGGCACCATCTGCCAGCAGGGAGCAAGCCAACACATTGTCGACTGTGGTAACAGAAATCCCATCTAAAGTATTTTCACTTCCTCAAACTCATGTTAAGCAGAGCTTCCAAAGTTCATTTTTGGCAAGCATTTCGCCTACTGCTTCTTTAGTCAAATAATCACATGTTCAAACCTTCACCCTGGGGTGTGCCATGCTGTGCCAGCTGCCCAGCTTGCTTCTCTGGAGTCAGTGCCCACTTAATAGCTCAAATATTTGCTTCATTCCTTTTGTTTGTTCCTGGCTTCTAAAACAGCACCCACATAAAAAATACAGCTATTTCAACATTTGTCAGCATTTCAAGAACAGAGAAATACCAGTTTCCTTGTAAAAATCATACAAAAGTAAAGGAAAATGATTTCTTGGGAAAGCAAAGCCACATGGATCCAGAGGAGGCAAACCCCACAATGTCAGAGCATGATCAGAAAAGCAACGGAGAAATAGAGCTCGGAAATAATCTAAGGAAACATTTGCGCATTCTAGCAGGATGATAAGTGGGGCTTTAACACTCTAAACTACTGAAATAGTCTCCTGGACATACCAGTTTGTATTACAAAGCCCAATAAGCCATTACACTCACTGACGAGCATTTATACTCATCTATTCTGATTGTGTCGACAGGTCCAAGCAGTAAAAGCTTGAAAGAGGAAAGTTCATGTGTGACAATGAGAATGCTAAGGATTTAGACTCAGAAAAGCAGGGAAAAACAACCTTGCTGCAGTGAAGATGTGAGTTTAATGATGAAGAAATGCAGGGGGGAGGCACAATTGCTTTGCTCATTCATCTACTTTGCCTAATCTGGGCTAATGTTGACTCAAAATTTTTATATTCTATATTTCACATTGTTTAAATTTAAAAAATAATGTTTTCCACCTTCTTCAACTGACTCTAGCCAAAACTACAGAGCACATTAAAGATGGGACAGGATTAAATCCTGTAAGTGCAGCATACGTGGCATTGGAACTGGTGTGATTTGACATTAATAGTAGTTATGGTTCCAAAGAAGCCAAATTAAACCTTGTAGGGAATAATTAAGGTCTACCCAATAGGCACTAACTGGTAATGCAGTTTTCACACATGTGGATTTGTCTACAATGTAAAGACAGAGATAAGTCTTGAGAGAGGATTAGAAACTCAGACAAATGTAATTATATTTGATGAACCTACCATTTCTACAATTGCAATAATTTTACTTGACCCTCCATTCTCTCCCAAGAATTCTCATGATAGACTATAAGAAATAATATAGTTTGTTCTTTTATTTGTCAGTTTGATAAGTGGCGGTGGGAAGGAGTGTATAACTGAAGATAAGCTCATATGGCCATGCTAGGCACAGTGGCCTGCATAAATGTATTAGGAAAAGAAACAAGCAAAGTCATAGGCAGATTACAGATTCAGTTTTCTTACTGTCAAAGCTTCTTCTGGTATATTACAGATTTCTTGGACAGGAAAACATTTTATAGTCCTGTCCTAAATACAATTTGATTTTAAGTGATGAGCTGAAATGGATTCGACCTGATATAACAGACAGAGCACTGAACTATGAATCTGGAGAACTGAAGTTTCTGTTTCAGCTGTGATCCTTGCAGTATACTACCCTGGTTTTGGAACAGCAATGTTCTGAGATAAAAGGTGAGAACCTTAAATTTATGTGTCCATGTATCTCAGAGGGTTGGCACGAAGATTAATATAGAAAGTACTTGAAGAGCCCAAAAGCTATTTTTTTGTGTGATTGTATTATTATTGTTGTTGTTATTTGAAAAAGGACGGTTTCCTATAATGTGAGGTAATGCTACAAACTTATCATAAATATTTTGAAGGGACCTAAATGAGCAATAATGGGAAAAGGGTGGGTTGGCACTACTAATTCCTATCTGTCTCAGAGATTTCCCATTTATTTCTCTGGTCCCAAATCAGTCTGATTTATATCCAAACAAGTCCATTTCATGTCAGGGGCTCAGAAAGGCTCCTTGCAACACCCAACTCTCATATGTATTCTATATCTCTTTCTTGATGCCTAATAAAAAAAAAAAACAACAATGCCTTTCATTCCACAGTAAGCACTGGGCTTTAAAAACTATTGCCCCTGGGTGAAATAATGCAATAACTTAAATCCACTATAAGTTGGAAATGACTGATTGCTGCTGCTTGCCTGAAAGAGAGCATTTGTGGTGAGTAGAGAAAGAGTAGGACACCAGGGCCTGGAGGGACACCACATGGGAAGAGTGAGGACTTGGGTGGGTGAATGGGAAACTCATGGCTATTCTACTCAAGAATGTCATGCTTTAGTAAAACTGGAATTTGACAGCAGATCTCCTCTTAGAAATGCTAATATGTTTCCATTTCAAGGTCTAAGACAGCAAAAAAGATACATTCCAAATATGTTATACTGAGAGTTCTGTGGCTATCAAGCAAGTTTGATCCAGAAGACTCATAACTAGAAGTTCAGTCATTTAGAATTTCAGCAAATACAGAAGGACCATAAAAGCAAATATTAAATGCAGGGAACTAAAATTCAGCCAACAAGAATAGATTTTTTTTTAATTGGTTTAGCAGCCGAATCTATGGTCTTCCAGATTCCAGAAGACCATAGATTCAGATCTGAACTTGAAAGCACAAATTGGATTCTGGTGTTGAAGATGAACCATTAGCTTTCACCTTGCATGGGGCCCCAGGAGTTTATTGTAGTGGGAATACATTGGGGGCTTGAGATAAATCCTCCCCCTAATAGAGTCAGGAACTTGGAGGCAGATTGCAATTTTCTGTCAAACTCTGCACAATGGAAAATTTTGAGTGAAGATATGAAAAAAAGCAATTGGATTGAGATAATCCCTTTTTACCTGTGAAAGCACATCTGTGCCTGTCAATTTGGGGTAGTTGCCCAGGCTGCAACTGTGGGGAGACAGCCATAGGAGGATTAGATACGAGTTGCCACGCTAGCCAAGTAATTCTCTCTAACAGCTTCAGGCTCACGAGTCACATTTCCTATTGGACAAAAAGCTTTCAAGGGTATAACTTGAACCCACAGTTTCCCAGCTTCTCTCTCCACCAGCCCATGTCCTTGGAAGTTACAAACTCTTGTTGTGTGGGGAAACACTTAGGTTGTAAGTGGTCCAACAGAGCCCACTGGAGAGAAAGAGGCTCATCTTTCCAGTCTTTCTGCCACTCCCTTTGAAATAGGGCTGGTTTGGAAGGGCCTCAGGATTTACTTCCTGGCTCTGACTTCAAAGCTTAGATGAATGCTTGATTTAGAGCTCCAAGGACTACATTTCTATTATTATTACAATATAAGAGCAAGTTGGCCATGTGTTTATAAATGTCCCATGACAGCAAACTCACTGGCTTGAGGATGTAGTATGAGGCTATGCTTGCACAGGAGCGTGGGGTAGGGGATCGCTTTGCCACAGGGCTCCAAGCCCAAGTGGGGCTGATTCAATCTCATGGAAGAAAATGCCTCCTGAGCACATGAGGGGCAGCAGCATGCCCTTATTTCTGGTGGCAGGGCATTTGTTTAGTAGGAAATGGTCACTGACCACACAACTCTGCCATGTTGAAACATTCTGAGAATGCAGACAAAACTTGTGATTCAGAGGGCTTAGAGTAAGCTGCAAGGAGCTAGGGAAGGGAGTCTGATGTTACTGTTAATTAAACCAAGAGCTCAGGGCTTCATCAGCCCACCAGGCTGTCAGATGGCAGGGAGCAATACAAGGGTGATGTGTCTACAGGTCCTTGCCACAGAATGAGTTGAGTGCATTTCTTAAAGATACGTGAAAATAGAAACCATTGCTTCATTTGCTGTTTTCTTCACAGGTGAGATGGAATAAGTAATTATGAGCTAATAAGCAGCAAAAATACAGCAAACAAAAGCAACAGAACAGAAAGAGAAAAATATAAAATAGCCAAATAAGTAAATAAATAAATGTTAAAAATGAGCAAAGGAATATTTTGTTTTAGGTTCCCTAGAAGCATGGCTTAAAACAGGGCATCAGGTGCACGTGACATATTGAGGCAGGACCCCACAGAGAAGGGAAGTGAGGGAAGCAGGAAGAGGCAGCGGAGTCGGCTGAGGTTGAGTCTAGCCTCAGCCTGATCCCCTAGGGAGCTCTGTGGCATGAAATGAACCACAGAGTTGGTCTCCTTTTGAGACAGAAGGACCAGCTCTTTATACCCTAGTGCCAGTCAATCATTACTGAGCTTACTGGAAAGGGCAAAGGAGGTCATAACCTTCAGGCTGATGATGGCTGCTGAGGGAAGTTCTCTGGAGCTGGGGGAGCTGTGAGCCCTCAGCAGCCATCGCTCACAGCAGTTGGCAGATGGGTGTGCAAACCAGTAAAGCGCATCTGGGAGGACACCAACAGTAGGTACTCCTGGGGCCTACTGGAGTGACAGCTAAAATGTATTCTCACTGCCAGGAGGTGTCTATTCATCACTCATTCTTTATTAAACCACAGGTAAGATAAATTCATGTGGGCTAGAGCAATGGGCTCCAAAACATTGGTCCATTAGGAGATTGCATCTTAATCACCCAAAGAGCTTTTTAAAAAAATATAGATGCCCAAACCCTGCCTTTAGATATTGTGATTCAGGACATCTTGGATAAGATTTGGAAGTCTGAATTTAAAAAAAAAAAATTTCCTTTTCCTATAACCTAGTAATTCTACTTCTAAATGTATACCTAGGGAAAAATGTTCACAGCTGCACAGGGAGACAGGCCCAAAGAAGTGTGTTGAAATATTGCTTGTGATAGTGAAAAATGAAAACACCCTAAAGGGGAAATACTAAAATGAATTGTGATGTAATGATTCCATAGAATACTATACATCAGTTAACATGAATGAACTATAGCAATGTAGATCCACACTGATAAATACAGAAAAACTAAAGTTGAATAAAAAAAGATGCAATGCAACGAAAACAATATAGTATATATTATTATTATGTTATGTATTCCTTATGTTATCTATTTATGTTATTAGGTTACCTTATCTATCAAGTATCTATATTTTTCTACCTCCTCTACTGGGATATCAGCTCCTAAAGGGCTGGAGTTTTGATTTATTTTACTGCTGTCTAGAATTGAGTCTGTCACATAGCACTTTCGGTAAATATTTGCTGGACGATTTGTACAGCTGAATTAATTATCAATTCTTGTGGTGGATACTCAGTTATTTTACATTATTCTCAAGGATTGTCTGTATTTTTAAAAGTTCTCCTTCACCCCCCACCCCGACTTCCTTTCTTGGGCAAATTGTATGTTTTGTAATGATCGGCAAGTTTGGGGACCCGTGGGTCTATGGCAGAGGGCATATCACAGGCTGCAAATTTGACCCTAAATTTGGCCTCAAGAGAACTACACTAAACCAGTTGATTAAGTGAGTCTTAAATTTGTTCCTTGGTAATCAAACAGCTTCAGTTAAAACGCAAATCAAGCAAAGGAAATTCTCTCTCTCCTCTCTCTCCTCTCTCTCTCTCTCTCTCAGACACACACACACACACACACACACACACACACACACACACACCCATAAGCAGAGTTAAGTCAGCTTGGGCTTTAATTCTCTCCAATAAGACAAGCAGATGCACGTCCTTCTCTACCCCCACACCTGCCCCTGGTTATAAGCTAATCTTCTCAGTAAGTGGATCCAGCAGTGGAATGAAAGAGATTCTCATTGAGTAAGAGATGGCACTGGATTGAAGTGTTTATCACTGAGTCATTTTGAATGGATTATTTAAAGGAGGGGAAAAAGCATTCCACAGCGTTCACCTACATTGGAAGTACTTATGGAACCGTAAAGGAACATGAAATCACAAAAAAGGAAAAATAATTTATGAAAAATATTTTAAAAAAGAAATTACTGATAAAATGTGTTAGATTTCCCACAATACATGGCAGAGTTGATTCTGGGTTTACAACTTGTTGAAGATAAAATTCAAGAAATCTGAATATGACCACTCCTCCAACTACTACTTTTTCTTCTTTTACCTAAAAGAAAGTTATTTTCCTATGTAAGTCTTGCCAATTTCTACAGCAAAATAAAGGTTGCGATTTAACCCAACAGAAAATCAGTCATGTGCTTGTGATTGATGATTGGCTCTTTGCTTATTCATCTTGATAGGTGGAAGGAAACCAGTGGGAGTCCAATCCTGAATTTAAGGGGCTATTTCTATTTAACATTTTTAGAAATGGAGGAGGAGGAGGAGGGGGGGGAGGAGGAGGAGCAGGAGCAGGAGCAGGAGCAGGAGCAGGAGCAGGAGCAGGAGCAGGAGCAGGAGCAGGAGCAGGGGAAGAAATGCCAGCTATTTAAAAATGGCATCTGTTTCCATTGTTGAGTTGGTCTCACTGTTTATACCACTACATATTAGTAACCAGGTGCATAGCTTGACTTATGGTTCTAGAAAATAAACGTCAGAGTCATATGAAATAAAATTTAAATGAACAGTGTCTTTAGCAAGCAACAAATCGGGCTAAATTTTTCTTTGTATACTTTAGGAAGTCATAGGGGAAAGATAAGCTAGAGAGAGGAGGAGGAGATGAAAGAGAAAAGTGGAGAGAGTGTTGATTTCTAACCCTTAAACATCCAGACTCCTTTATTATTTCCAAACCCCTACCATCAACATGGATCACATGTTTGTTTGTTTTTTAAATAAATTATAAAACAAACAAACAAACAAAACTTTGTCTATTAATTTTGTATTTTTCTTACTTAAAAAATGTAAATCCCAATCAGAGCTTATAATCAAAATGAGATGAGGTGATAAAATTCCAGCCCAAAGCAAAGAAACCTAATTGAAATCTCTTCAACCACATCACAGACAAATGTGTGATTCCCTTCAGGGTTTGTTTGTTTTTTGTTTCTTTTTTTTGTTTTGTTTTGTTTTTGTCTTTTAAATATTGAAAAGCTTAGAAAAAGCAGCAATTATCTGGAGGACTTCAAAAACACAAGACAGAGAACTACAGGAAGAATGAGTGTGAGGAGCCAATAGACAAAGGCATTTGAGCCCTAACTTGGTATCCATTCAGACTAACTGCATATACCCACATTGCAGAATGATAAAGTAGATGGTTGGAATGGCAAAGAGTTCAGTAAAAGAGCAAATAGGAAAAGTGTAGTAAGGAAAAGGGAGATCATGAGGAAGAATCTCCTAACTTCCACAGATATTTCTAGAACTATGGCCCAATGTCATAGTTTACCTACCTTCAAATTTAGCAATGTTGTATCCTAAATATACCGTGTTTCCTCAAAAATAAAACCTAGTCCGACAATCAGCTCTAATGCATCTTTTGGAGTAAAAATTAATATAAGACCCGGTCTTATATAATGTAATATAATGTAATATAAGACCGGGTCTTATATAATAAAATATAATATAATTAATATAATATAATATAGTATAACATAATGTAACACCGGGTCTTATATTAATTTTTGCTTCAAAAGACGCATTAGAGCTGACAGTCCGGCTAGGTCTTATTTTGGGGGAAAAACGGTATGTACCTTAATCTTATTGATAATTTCTTTCAGACAGTTTTTACTTAGATCTATTTCCAATGTATTGTTTAGACTTTTTCAGATTCAAAAGGAAGGCCCAAATTATAAAATAATTTATAACTAAAAGTCTGAAGCTATGAAAGTCACCTACCACTTGTGCCTACCATTTTCTAAAGATGTTGAATTGGGTTAAATACCTAAAACAACCTTCTTCAAAGTATGTTATGGTAATCTGATTTACTCGATCTCTACTGATTCCCTCAAAGTCTCCTTGATCTCTCAAGATGTTTCATGTTACATAACTGAAGAGACAACAAAAGGGGATCCCTTGGTTATATATCTTCTGGAACGATGGGGTTGGTATTAAACATGTTTCTATACTGCATGACTTCTCCAGTCCTCTAAGCTGCCAACATGTACTGTGAATGCACAAGAGCGAAACATAGTATGCAGTGTTTTTGCAATCTATTCTCACCGAGAACTATTTGTTACCAGAGCCTGCCTAGAGAGATGCGTGCCATAGACCAGACTTCAGGAAACACAGGCCTAGAATTTAGCCATAGGTTAAGTCATACTTTGAGCAGATGTGCTTCTCTGATCATATAAATGAATGCTTTTCTCTTCAGATTGAGACTCCACTGTCCAAACTTGTATAGAGGTTAGTGTATAACAGGGAAGGATATTAAAGCCAACCAACCACTCCTTGAGTTTGTCAAATACTGACTCCCACTGTAATTGGCAGAGGGTTTCTGCAACATCTGAACTGATTTGTCCCTGGAACAGTACAATATATATGTTGCTGAATCATAGGGAAACAATGCTTAGTAATAGCTGATGCTACAAATCTCCTAAGCACGTTTTAACTACAAATAAATGTATCTTACCCCTCAAAATTATGATCAAGCCAGGAAGCTTTGATTGAACTATAAATTAATGTACATTTCAAGGGCATCACCCAGACCCACATCCCTGAGATTCAGGACGCTAAATGGGGTAAGTGGCTCTCCGAAGGCGCCCTCTGAACCAGACCTCTGTTTCCTTTAGATACTGAAGTCCAATAAAGTCACTTTATAGCCATGGAGGAAATGAACAGGCTGTTGTTCTCAAAGAATGTGAAAACCTCACCTGTGCCTTAGAGATAGGAGCTTTATGAGTCCCAGGGAACAGGGAAAACCCCGGATGTGAGCTGTCTCCAGAGAAACAAGTTGATTTGAAATTTTTCCTGATGAGTTGGAAACCCTGCCACATGTCATTCAGTGGTTATTTCTTTGACTGGTTTTATATTACCTGGTGTCATTCAGCAATTTCATGAGAGCAAGACAATGGATTGAGAAGCAATAAAAAAAAAAAAAATTATTTCAGTTCTTTAAGGTATGAGTCATCTTTACCACTGTAGAAAAAGCAACATAATCTTTTTTGCGGGGGAGGAAATGTCAATGGTATGTTTCCACTGCATTTTCTCTCTCTTGAGTTCCTGTGTGCTGCTAGATTGAGCCATGGGTTTATGAGAATTGTCAATATCGTTCCTAAGAATAAGGGACATAGTGGCATTAATTAAGCCATCTACACATTACGGCTTGCATTTTAGAAACGGTAATAATAGTTCATATTTATTGAGCATTTATTCAGTGCCAGACCCTGCTCTAAATGCTTTACATGTATTTAGTTGTTTAATATGCATAGTAGCTCCACACAACAGATGTGGTAGATTGTGCAAAATAACTGCAATTCTCCACCCCTCCCTGTATCTTCACCCCTTTGGAATGTGACTTTCCAACTTTGTGACTTTGTATCATGAGGTAGAGTCAATATCCTTCCCTTCAGAATCTGGGCTTACTCCCTCATGATTCTATGGCCAGCCAGGTGAGCTAGGAACTGGATGGTCCAGGGCAGCCCCAGTTGGGATGGCTCCTTGCCTCCATGCGGTCTCTCATATTTCAGTGGACTAGCCTGGATTGGTCACATGACTGGGCAGGGTCCAAGAGAAGAATGGAAATGAAAGACTTTTTGAGATCTAGGCTTAAAGCTGGCACAACAATACATCTCCTACATGCTATCAAATGAAGAAAAGTCATAATGGTCACCCCAGATTAAGGAGTAGGCAAAGATTACCTCTTGGTGGGAAGAGTTACAAGTCAAATTGCACAGGGAAGGAACATAAGGAGAGACATTTTTCCCCATCGGTTTGAAATGACTATTAGGATAAATATTGCCATCAACTAGGAAAGTAAAAAGTGAACTAGTGAAGAATAAATCCACACATCACCTCTTTGTTTAGTTGCTTTAGGTATGGATACCTCACATACATGCTTATTCATAGCCTAAACCTATTACCTTTTCACATCAGTCACCAAAAGTTGACGTTGTCTACTTCCCCATTTATGTCATCAGCCTCTCCACTTTCATGGCAGACTTGAATAAAATTCATTGTCTGTCATATAATAGGTACCGTAAATACATCACTCCAGAGTATCAGACAAAGCAAGATCTGGGAAGCAGATGCCTCTATTTCAGAAGAGAAAAACCTGATGCATACTTTTCAAGCAGGTGGAGTATATTAGAATTATCTGAGAAAAAACATTAAGTTATTTCACTACCCTCATTCAGAGACATATTTTCATTTCCAGGGAAGGAAGATGGAGACACGCATCTGTGTTTCAAACAACTCCTAAGATAATTCTAATATGTCTTTTCCCCACTTCGCTTCCCCAGTCGAGAATATGTCCCCTAGGGATATATTGAGTTGTTCAAATTCCTTTGATAAGGCAAAATCATTATGGCAGTATAATTAGAACTATATGTTTTAATATAAGTTCTGTTATGTTATATCTGTGACACCTCGAATAAGTCATTAGTCCTCTGGGAACCTCAGTTTCCTCACCTATAAAATGTGGTTCATCAAAACCTGTTCATCTCAAAGGAGTAAATTAGATAATTTAGAGGAAAAGAAAACGCTTTGTGAACTATAAAACTCTAAGCAACTGGGAGGAATAGTTACCATTAACTACTTCCCTTAATTACACAAGAGTTCTGCCACTTAGTCTAGAGCATTCTATATAAAATAGTCTAAAAGTGAATTCTCCTGTTTCCTGATGTGTTTCAGTCATTTATATTTTCTATGATCCCTTTGGATGAGACTTCAAACCTGGCTAATTCTTATTTCTTAATATACGCTCCTGTAGTGTTGGAATCATGCTGACGAGTTGGAAACAGGCTCTCTTCTGAATGGAGCCATGTTGCTGTTACCATGCTACAGGGAGTACATTATTGACCACACGAACTTGGCTTTGAGGTTATTTGTGGTGATCATATATGGGCATGTTTGAAAAACAGAATTTTAGAGGAAGGAAAGCTGATAATTTACATGCACATTGTGAGGTGGGGAGGGTTGTGGAACTAGAAATTGCTTTAGATGGTTGCTTTCCATAGAGGGGTGGGATTTGGCTGATGGGGCAACTTGAAGAGGAAGTTGATAGAAGGTTATGAGTTTCTTGGCTTTGTGAACACACACACACACACACTCTCACAGGCCCCCAAAATTATGGTCCAGAATATAATATGTATGACAAGCAAATTGTGAGATGGGGTGTATATGTTTGTATATGCATGAAATATACTTAGATTCACAAGCCATAGGTAGTAGACATTACCACTGGGGTGGGGAACCTGGGGTGTTTGGTCAGATGTGGGAGCAGGGCCACCATGGTGCACAATTCCAGGGGAACCAGCCACACCATGACTCCATGTGGCAGCCTTTGGTTAGAGAGACACTTGTATATGCATTATTTACACAAAATGATGGCTACCAGCCACATTTTAAGCTATCATTCCATTTGAGTTTCTTGAATGGTAAATTTTTTGACTTGTAAGAAAACTTCACCCTTCTCATTTTAGAGGGGACAACACAGAGACTCAGAAAGGTTCATCCATATTCCAAGATCACACAGCAACTTAACCCAGGAAGCAGATTTGAATTGTTATGTTCTTTTGCCAACATGCCTCAGAAAATCACGGTAACCACCCAACTAGGTTATTTCCTAATCCTGTTCTGTTAGGAGTACCCCTGTTTTTGCTCATTATGATGTTGATGGCTTATTTCATTTCCATACTTAGGGGGCCTTCAGGGGATTTTGAGAGAAACTTTCAGAAGCCACATTTATGCATGACCCAAGAAGGAAAGACCTGCAGTATCTACAATAGTTATAAAATGTCTGTGAGATTCAAATAGGGTCTGCTTTTTTTCTTTTTCCTCATTCCCTCCCCCCCGCCCCCACCCTGCCCCGTTTCATTTTATGACCACTGGTGGATTGATGCTGGAACAGCAGGTTGAAATGCCTTTCAAGCGCTTTGATTACCACCATGTAAACAAAGTGCTTTTTGGCCTTGCATAGATATAATGTCTGAAAATTATTATAGTCAGTCTTTGCTTGTGATTCGATGAAGCGCCCCGATTTCGCAGCAAGTACCATAGCAGCCTTCCCAATTCTCAGCCCAGCATACATGCAAGATTCCTTGGAGTATCTTTAAGATCTTGGATCACATAAAACAGCTCCCTCTCATAAAAGCACACACAAACTTACCATTGTTGAGTGTTTTTCAAATAGAATGAGAAACAAATCTGTGACCTGGTGGCCCTGAGGTGGGAACATTATCTATAAAGTTGCCCAGACATTCTGCCTGTCAGTAGGAAGTTTTCATTGAACACAGGTATAAAAAAACTGGGAGCCAGGATAAGCCAAAATTTTTTACATGCCACAGCTCACTTTATACATGTTAAACCTTGTTAACATTCGCTAACAAGAAAGTTAAGAACTTTGAGCTATAAAAATAGGAATGTCTTGCTAACTAAATAAATATATGTGTGAACCTTGGGTCCTGCTCCCTGCTCTGGACAAGTTTGTGATCATGCAAAAGGAAAAAGAAAAAATAAAAAAGGAGCCTAGCTTTGGCTTGTAAAATCTCTAATAAGTCCTTGGAGTTTTCTTTCCTTGCATGTTTCTCAGAGTTTCTGTTGATTTTGTCCTTTGCAGAATTCAAATTCACACAAGTCATTTAGTTGTTGACTAGTAGTAGGGTTATTAGGATCCTAAAGTGTTTAGATTTGCCCTTTAAAAACTAGCAAAATCACACCAAGAATGTGAAACAGCAGAGATAAGTACTGGCCAAATGATATGCTTTAACTTTTGGTAAAAGAATTACATGGGGTATCCTTCCCTCCTTTCACTTTTCATCAACTTCCATCTGTGTTTTTTCTGGGGGCTTGTAAGCAATTTCCTCCTTTCTGTTTCCTGCTTCCCACTGTAGCCTTTGTCACTTCCTTGTGGTAAACAGCTTCCTTGCTGGACAGCAAACAGCATTATTTGAGAATAAATTAACTCATGAGTTTTTATTGAGAAGCTGAGCACTTGTTCTCTCTTCTCTCTCCCTAACCATTTTCAAGGTTCAAAGACAAATATACATAATATGAAAGGTAGTAAAAAATAAATCAATTTATATTAAAAACAGAGACAGTTTAAGTGAATGCATCTTTGGTAGAGAATTGCTGGGGTGGGTATGAATTTGCTCAATAATAAAAGTTAATTTTACACCATTTAAAATCTGTCTCTAAAACCTCACTTCTCTGAGCTGGGAAAAACTGCACAGTCCAGGGCAGTGTCAGAATTCTGAGATCTTCAGCAGAATAAAAACCTTTAATTCACACATGCTTCTATGCACTTTGTGTAGCAGTTGATCCTAACCACCCTAGAAGGTAGGTACCATCATCTCCATTCTGTACATGAGGAGATAGGCTCAGATATGTCAAAACTGACCTTCCCAGGTCATACAGTTAATCATTCTTCACGGTAATATTGAACCCAGGCTGTAGGCTCCAGAGTCTTTGCTTTAAGGCCATGTCAGGCAATGTAAGGGAGAGAATGCCATCTGGTCTTCATTCATCGGCCCACACAGAATGTCTCTCAGGAGTCTAACATCTAAGCTTTTGCAACCCGTAAATCCAGTATCTCTGCCTTTTGTTTTTTCTCTCTCCAACTTCGTCACCTCCTCACAGGATGCCATCTTTGCCTTAGTTCCCTCCTTCCCAGCCTGGGAGGAAGCCCTTCTTAGGTAAGGACAGGCTTCAGTATTCTCTTTTGACCTATTCCCATGAATCCTTTCTCCTCCCTGGTGCTTTGGCTTTTCAAAACAAAATTCTGTCTGCCTCAAAGCCTCTTTCTACTTTCCATTCTGCTGCAGCCCCAACTGCCATAGAGAGTGTCTTAGGGAATATGAGAGTAGAAAGATGATGAAGGTCTCAAAATGGATTTCAGCCACCAGTACATTCTTCATGTAGGTGTCCTGGATTTGTGACCCCTCCAGTCCACCACCGAGAGATATTCCTACTCTCTTGGTGTCATAGACAGTTATGATTTTGTTTAATGGTGGGCCAGAATGAAGGATCAGACCAGAGATTTACTGTCTTAGGAAGAGCTCTGCCTTCATTTGCTCTGCAACTCCGGAGTCTTGAGTTTCCATTTAGTATCAAAGTCCTATTTCCTCAGATTGCAGCTAAATTTCTGCATGGGTCTAGAGCACTTCCCAAGATGCCTTCATGTTTTTGAGTGAGTGGGCAGCTGCCTCCCTTTACTCCATGAAGCCTCCTGAATATGTAGAGGCTTGAATAGTTATGAAGACATATTAAAGCCTGGAGATAGTCACTGAAAGCAATGCCTGAATCTTAGGGAAGAGCTATTTGGCTCTGGGGCCTGAGGTCAAGTTCCCTGGCAGCAGAGCCTAAGAAAGGAATTTGAGTCTATATGATTGAGGGAGGTTTCTGAGAAGAAAGGGAAGGAGAGAAGCAGAAGGCACAGAAGAAAGAGCTAGGATGTGCTCTCAGCTAAAGTCTGGCCTCCATCTAATCCCATGGGGAGCGCTGGAGCATGGCCTCTGGTTAGCTCCATCAGTTGGATATTAGCTGCAGGATACCCCAGGTTGGGGGAATGAACTTCTGGGGAAGTTGGCCCTTTGGGTCAAGGGTAATCCTTCAGAAAGGAGATGGGAAATAAGCATAAGCACTTAGCATTCAACACTAACAGCTGCTGGAGGATGGGCGTACTGGTTTGATAAAGAATATTTGATGGTGAACCAAGAGTGTTCACTATGCAGTTCAAAAGAATATAGCCAACCTTTCCCATGAGGGATCCTTTCTACAGAGGAGCCTTTGATGGGTTAATTTCATTCAAAGAAAACCCTACATCTAGCTCGAGTAAGACTTACAAGAAGCCTGAGTAATATGGTCTATTGGTCCTGGAGTGCCCATTCTGTATAAAGTGCTTAGAGAAAGTTAAGTGGTCTTAGTATCTTCTACAGAATAGGCACTTAATAGGTGGATACTTAATTAAAATATTAGAACAGAGAAGAAAAATGAATTCGTATGCAATGACTCTTTTTATCCTTATTAATATTTGACTTGAATTTGGGTACAAAAGGAAGAAAATCTAATATATTTACTGTTATCTATGACTCTTAAACTTTGATCTTATTAGAAAAGGAGATCACAGAACTTCAGAACAGGAAGGGACCTTGGGCGTCATCTAGTCTGACCCTCTCATTTTACAGATAAGGAAACCAGGACCCATGGGGGTCAAGGTCTTATGGACTGTGGTTTTGTGTGTCTTCCTTTCTCTGTGATGGTAACTGTACTAATGACCAGGCCAAACAGCTTTGTTTAGTTCACTTACACACATTTGAAAGAGCCCCTGCATCTGGATGGCCCATCAGATGGGAATTGATCCTCCTGGATTGGTGGTAACTTGACTACAATATCTTGCTATGATCAAAGCATCTTTGGGAGCCATTAACTCTATGCAGCAACATGCTGTTGAAATCTGTGGAAGAGCTGGATACAATCTCTGGAAGACTTTTTAATAGCTCTCCAAGTCCCCCTATCAGATTCTACTCATAAATCTCACCTTGGCTGTGACCTCAGCATTCTCATGTGTAAGATTAAACTACTGATGCCCACCTCTGAGAATAGCAGAGTGGCTCTGAGGTTCACAAGAACAGCATAAATACATAATTTTGTATATAAGAATATTCATGATTGACTTATTCAGTATCCTCATTTAACTTATTGAAAAAAAGTTCAGAGCAGTTAAGATAATTATCTAGGTTTACAATGAGGGATTAGACATAATCTTTAATGTAGGCAGGTCCCTTCAGCCTAACCTTTTAAACTAAACAGAATTATTCAAAATTTAGGATGTTAAGGGCAAAATCATATATAGTCAAAATTCCTTCTAGAAAATTCTTAAATTTATGGAGTGCCTGGCTCTGCTTTTTCACTTTGATAGCCTTCACAGGAACTAATTCCAACAGCTAGCAGCAGATACGTCTCCCACTTTGCTTATTTCAGGGAATGATGAGATTTTTCTGAACTTTCCTATGAGGCTCTGGAATATTATTCTATGAGTTAAAAGTGTTTTAGAGTCAAATGCTAGATGACTTCAGGACTAAAGGTAAGCTCTATGCTCCAGCCCAGGTAACACTAGACCAGGCAAGATTAAAAGTCACACCAAGCCCATAGCCCCAGCAAATATTAGGCGAGTCCCTGCCATGCCATTTATATCCTATCATCACAGACCTAGTAGGCTCACCCAACTCAAAAGTCACATTAATATTTGGTTATTTCTTTCAGGAAAAAAATAAAGGCTAAAGTCCACCCTACCTTCTCTTGATTAGTCACAAATATTAATTTATTGGATCATGTGGCTTACTGATATTATTCTATACAAGATGTGCTTTGTAAATGTTTGCTCAATGGACATATGAATGAATGTTTTATAGAAGAGCCAACCCCATCTGAGTTGAGGAAATCTGTCAAGTATTAACTCATCATCTAATGCAGACTTAAGGTCATACCAGCAAGGGCAGTGTTTTGAATACTGGAGCAGGTTTCATTATTTACCAATCTTCTGTCTGCAAAGATTTAGTTTTGATAACTTGCTCCTGCTGGGAAGTAAATAGAAGGTATTTCCTCAACACATCTTAACAGGAGCCAGTCATCCTCTTCCCTCAGCTAAACTCTGGTTCAACACATATTTAAGTCAAATGTGAATTTGAAATACACATTAGGTCTTTCTCCTTTCTGTTTCTTAGTTACTGTTGAAAGAGATAGGATAAAGTTATGATTTGCCAAATTTACTTGATTTACTCTTGATCCTGATTAAGACCTTGGAATTAGACACAAACAGAATGTCATTCAGTGAAATTAAGCTCCAAAGGGATTTGCTTGTTTTTTTGTTTTAGTCTTTTCTGCTACACTGATTGTAAATTTGGCAGCAATGCTCCACCCCACCCTGAATCTTTGCCCTTTGCAATGTGACTTTGAAGCAACTCCCAATAACAGGTGGAGTCTATTTCCCCACCCCTGGAATGTAGATTGTCCTTGTGACTTGCTCTGACCAATAGAAAGTGGCAAACTAATGGGCCTTTGAGCCGAGGCCTTCCCAGACCATGCATGTTATGCTCTTTCAGAAAACTCCCTCCGCCTTATGGGCAAGCCTGAGCTAGCCTCCTGGAGTTTGAGAGACCATGTAGAGGAGAACCTAGTCCACCCTAGATCAGCCTATAGATAATTGACCCCTAAATACATTTGATAGTCCATTCAAAACCAGCAAAGCTGTCTGCTCAATCTACAACTGATCGGGAATGCATCAGTGAGCTCTGTCAAGACAGAAAAACCAGCCAGCTGACCAACAGTTCTGTAAACAACAATATGTGCTTATTTATTTTTAAGATATTGAGTTTTGGGGTATTTTGTGTGAGAAAAGTTCCTGAAGGCATTTAGTTTAGATGCTGGAGATTTAACTTGGGAATGTGGTAGGGGTACATGACAGCTGGAAGAAGCATCAAATTGTTCTATGCAGACGTTAAGTATAAAATGGCCACCAACACCAGAAAATTTGAGGAAGACAGATGTTGGGTAAAATTTCCTGATAGTCCAAGCTGTACAGAGATTGGTGGGGTGGCCTGGAAATGTGGGGGGTTCTTGTCACTATGGGTTCATTGAAGCTCATCTGAAGGGTAAACTCTCCAAGGGGATGCAATCACTCTGGGATGTGGGAATCACCACTCCTAAGGTTTGAAGTGGAAAAAAAAATCCAACTGAAACTGCTTGGGCCAAAACAATCCAAGATAGAGAGAGAGAGAGAGAGAGAGAGAGAGAGAGAGAGAGAGAGAGACCCCTCTATGTCATCCAGTCCCCCTTCACCCTTCCTCTTTACCTCAATCTCTCTTTCACTTTGTGTTGGCTAATTTTCAGGCAAGCTTTCTTCTTGTATGGTGGCCCTGGGCTCCCAAACCTTGTATGTACTATAGAAATACCCATTAAAACAAAATAAAACAAAACAAAACTTTTTTTCTTAAATATTTTCCCAAAAAAAGTTATAGAATTGAGTTCCCGTTGTCCAGAATTGGGTCATCGGTCCATTCCTAAACATAAAATGTCCACTCTTATGGTGGGGTTTGGGTCATGTTTGTCTCCAGAGATGACTGAGTAAGGAAAATTCAACCTCATCCAATTATACAGGATAAGAGAGGGGTAGGGTGGTTCCCCAGAGTAACTGTGAGAGCCATCACCAGAAAACAAGAGGAATGGGTTTCTCACCAAATAACAAACATGTCTTCTACTGGATGCAGTTAGACTAAAGGACTTTATTGTCCTTTTTAACATGTCCTGGCCATTCTTCAGCCTAAAGGATATAGATTCGGGATCCAAAGAAATCTGGTTTCTCGAGGCAATTAAGTCCAATGCGGCTCAATTCAACAAGTACTCTTTGAGGGCTTATTATGTGGTTGGCATTGTTCTAGGTGCTTTGGATCCGTCAGTCAGCCAGCCAGCCCGAAAACAGTACCTCCCGTCCTGTTGCAACAAGTACAAAAAACTTCCTTAGTTCCTTCCTGCATTTCTATCTTCCTTCTGTCCTTTCTTTTTGATATTGATCTCAGCTGCAGAGGGTATAGCAAATCGTATTCTTCATTTCCAAGCATATCATCATCACTGTCCCAAACCCTCAATTAATTAATTCTCATTTTTCTCTCCAGTCTCCATCCTCATTCCATTTATACCCATAGGCAGCATGACGGTGTTAAATTAGTAGCTTTTCATTTGTATATGTTCTTGTAAAGATGTGCTTTCACATATTGCATTTCAATTTGCTTTTTATAAATTATATATGTGCAATACACTTATATATTACAATTTATAATATATATATAAATAGGTATATATTTATTTATATACATATAGTTCGGTTTTCTACTGCACTGTCCCTCCCTGTTATAGATTTTGAAATCCACCCATGTTTCTTTGTTTACATGTAGTTCAGTTACTTCTAACTGCTGCAGGTAAAGTTTTCCATTTCATAATTTCTTAACGAACCTTAAGTTAATATCCTTTAAAGAACTGACTCACTGTTGTGTATAAATGACTGACACCCAGTCCTGAAACAAGTCTCCACAGGAGACTGCACACTATGAAATGAGACAAGGAGTGAGGGAAAATGCAGACATGAGGGCCATTGAGTCTCTCCTGTCACTGTCATCCATGGGATGGTTCCTCTGAGATTCATGAAGATATGGCTCATCTATTGACCCTGACACTGAGCAGAAATAACAGCCTAGTTTTTCAGAAGGAGGAAAACCAACCACAGTTCATCTAGAATGTGAACCAGAGCTCTAGACCTCAACCTGGCAGCACATATCAGGGAAAGTCCACTTAAATGAAACTAAAGTGAGTGCACCTGCCAAATGTTTCCAAAGGCTGTTATCTGCCATCCCATAATGAACCTCATCAACATATGTGAGGCCTCCCTTTGAATAGCAGGGATGAAGAAAGGGAAATACATTTTTAAAAAGAACATTAAGTGTTTCAAAGCCCTCTCTTCTAATCCAAATACAAAACTTTAAAATATCTCAATAATTAGGAGTTATTAAAATGCTTATGCAGATGCACCAGCCATGTACCAACTCTTCAAAAAGAGGTCTCTCCACCGGCATCCATAGTTAGAAATAAGTACATGAAATCCATCATAATTTAGTCTTACAATTTTGCTCACCATTGAAATCAGTTTTGAGGGAGATTAGGTTACCTTGTTAGGATGGTTTTAAATGTTGATATGTATTTTATGGGAAGTATGTACTTACACATACATGTGAATATGTTCCGCTACTAGGTAGGATATTTTTTGGGCTTATTAGATTATACACTGAGTTATGTTGAAGTTTGGGCTCTAACTCATCATCCCTCCATACCCACATCTCATTAAGGGTGGAGTATATACTTCCCCACTCTTGACTTTGGGCAGCTTGGTCACATGACCATGTTAACCATGGAATGTGGTTAGAAGTAACAGTGTGACAATTCTGAGTCAAAGTCTTAAAAGACGCTGCTTGATTTCTAGCACTTCTGTCAACACCATAACAATCTTCACCTGGGTAACTACTGTCCCTCAGCTCTGGACTCCTGGAGGAATATACACAGAGCAGGCCAGAGCCCTGCCCTAACTAAAGAGCTAAGTTAAGCCAAATCATTAGCTCAAAGCAGAGCCCACCCTAGGTCCACCAACCTCCAGCCAATTCACAGATCCTGGTGACACTAACTTATTAAAATATCATGAGATATTGCTTATTATGGTGTTTTCTGACATGTTAAAAATATTTCCTCGGAATATTTTATCATCAGTCTCCATTAAAACATCCATGTTAGAATGAGGGATGTATTTCCCCATTACTGTTTATTTTTAAGTATACCTTGCTGCCCCAAAGTGAGGCAGAACTGCTGTCAAGAGATGTTATGAGGCCGATCATTTTACAAAGCATTTCTTCAATAAGATCCTTTGACTACACTAGTGCAGTACAACGTATGGCAACAATAATTCTGCTGTTATCAGTAGGAAACAGTAAACCATTTTTCACCACCTTCCTTAAATATTTATGTATTGCGGATATAGAAGAAATGAAGGAGAGTAAAGGGATCCAGTGATTCTCAGCTTGTCTTGGGGAAGTGTCGTGCGGGAGACCCTGCTCACTGCGCCATTTGTCTTGCGCGAGGCCTTCTCGACGTGCCATCTTTCAGGTGGGGCGGCCTGCGGGGTCTCTGGTCCGGCTCCCCACATAAGAACGCAGGATATGGTGAGGCCGAAAAGGAACACCCACGGAGCCATAGGTAGGGGAGTCATACCACCACGGTCTCACTGGAGGCTGGGTCCACCGGACGCCGACCTGCCGTCCGCTTTTCCGCCAACCGACCCACCAACGACTCTTTTCCACTCTCTCCTCTGTTCCTCACTCTCGGCTCTCCTCTTCCGCTCTGCTCGGCTCTGCTCGGCTCCTCGGCAATCCTCGGCAGTCCTCCGTAGTCGCAGCAGTAATACCAGCAGCCAATTGGCTAACCGGCCACAGCCGACGGCCAATCAGCCACAGCCGACGGCCATTCACCACCAGAGCCAGGACCCTTCCACGTGAGGCCGAGAGCCTGTAAACTACTTTCTTGGGCTGTGTCCCCACAGGAAGAGTAGTGAAGGGATACACAGGTGATCAAAAATGGTTTTAGGCTTGGGGGTTATATAAGCACTAGTAAACCTGAATAAAGGCCATTCTGATAGGTGGGATTTTTTTTCTGATGGTTTCTTCCTGGTCTGTTCTTTATTACTTGGGACTCTTCTGCATCCCCTAGGAAATTTTCAGGTGGCAAACTGAGCTCTGTTTTCTAGGGAAAACTAAGAAAACAGTTTACCAAAGTAAGCACCTACTATATGGCAGCCTCTCTTGTAGGTGCTGGGGACACACTGTATAGCTGAGATTAACCCAAATAAGTGTATTTGTTCTTCTAAAGCTTCGTTTTAGTAGTGTGATGGACTATAAATAATTGAAATGCAAAGCAATAGTTTCAGATAGTGCTGAGTGTAATAAAGCAAGGAGAACAGGGTAATGGAATAAGGAGTTACTGGGGTGAAGTGTGGGGTGGCCAGAGAAGGCTTTTTGAAAGAAGCCTAGAATTGAAAGATTCAAAGGAACAAAGCATAGGAAGATCTGGGAGAAGGGTCTCCAGGCAGCACAAAAACAAGCACAAAGACTCTGAATCAGGAACACAGCTGGAGATTTTGAAGAATTAAATAATCAGTGCATACGGAGCATAGCAAACAAAGGGGAGAGAAGTATCAGATGAAATCAAAGAGTTAGATAGGGGCCACATTATTTAAAGTTTTGTAAGTTGGAGTAAGAAATTTATATTTTATTCTGATATCAATGGATAGCATTGGCAGGTTTCAAGCATGGAAGTGACATGATCTGGTTTGCATGTTTTATAAACACTCTAGCAGCTACCAGAAAATGGATTATAGGGAGGTAACAGTAGAAGTAGGGAGACCAAATATAAAGCTATTGCAGGTATCCAGGGACAGATGATGGCAGCTGACATAGTATGAGGTGGTCAGATCAGAATTTTGGAGTCAGAGCCAAACAGGATATATGTAGACTGGTATAGATGGAGAAGCAGAGAGAGGAATCTAAGAGATACCCTCAGTTTATGGTTTGAGATACTGTGTATGTATATCATGATGTTATAACTGGTAAGAGAAATACAGGAGAATAGAGCAAATTTTGTGGGGAAATCAGAGTCTGTCTATTCTATGTACGGTATTTATGAAATGCTATTTTGACATAGACAACTTAACTATGAAAATTACAGGGAAATTTGGACTCAGGAGTTTAATATGGAAAAACAAGTCATTTGCATTTCCAGTGCTAACAGCTTCTCTCAACAATGTAATTACATTTTTAATCATTGTCTTCTAAATTCTATTAGATGAGCTATTTGCCACAATCATACTAATTCAATAAGACTCTGAAAATCACCTCAGGACATACAGTCACAAAATGCAACATGGCAATAGGTAGTTTATTTTTAAGGCAGGCCCCACTAATTTTTCCCTAAAATACTAGGTTTGGTGACTTAAAAATGTTTGTGCCATGGAGCATTCTCATGAGGAAAATGATGGAGCAGACATAGAAAAACAGAAGTCAAGGGTCTGGTCTCTAAAAGCCCCAGCCACCTCTCCCCACTGTCCCCACATACACACATGCTGCACACACTTCAGCCCAAGAGTTCCACTTTATGTAGTGGATTTTCACGAATCAAATTATTTGAATAGTCATATGACATTTGAAGAACTTAGCCTACCCTGGCCCCAAACTCATGCTTTTGCTTAGAATGCTTTCCTCTACATTTCAGCATGTGCAATAATTGGCCTTAAGTAGACTCTATTTATACTTTTTTGTATCTTAAGCCAATTCTGTATCTTGAGCCAAGATGCCTTCACAGACTAAGAACTGGAATAACCCTAGGTTCAGAGGCCTCAAGCCTGTGGCTGATGGAAGAGTTAATGAAGTGAATTTGTCATAAGCTGGAAAGAAGTGCTATGGCAACCAGATGTGACTTTTTCCAATGCACAAGCCATGAGGACAAGCTCCCATCTCACAGCTTTATTGTATAGGACTGGAAATCACTCTAAGATTCTTAAAATGATGATGGAATCAGAAGCACCATAAGCCCTAAGCAGTATTTCCAGAGGTATGTCCTGAGACCAACTGCTAATTTATAAATACACTGAGGTGGCTCTGGATTTCATTTGCATGTACATTGTGTTAAGCAATGGTTTTGATTATTCTCCAATGAAACTAGTACTCTAATACATATCGGGTTTACAAACAACAAAAAATACCCAAGGGATTTAGCAGAACTGGCTAGAACCAAAAAACAAACAAAAACAGAACAAACAAAAACAAAACAAAACAAAAAAAATGCTATTCTTTCCTTAATATACAGTTATGCTAGAAAGTGGTTGCCTAGCTAGGGACTACATTTCCCAGCACCCCTTGCAGTTTAGGTGGAACCATGTGACTGTGTTCTAACCAATGGAATATTAGCAGAAATGAAGGACATTTTAAAAGAATGGAACCTTGATAAAAAAATGTATGTGTTCTTCACCATGATCTTTTCCCCTTCTGACTGGTTGAAATGGAAATATTTCACAGGAAAATCTTGGAGGCATGTGTTCAAGATGGTAATCTCCATTAGTCTAGATACTTGAATTGCCAACAGGATATGAGCTGCCTAGTGCCCTATTTACCTGTCTAGCACTCCTGTTTGAACAAGAAAGCAGAATCTATCATGTTTTAGTTTAATTTTTAGATCTTATTCTAATTCATATAGAATGCAACTGTGAAAATCACTGAAGATGAAGACTACCCCTAATATCTCTAAAATTATACTAAACAGAAAATTTTTACTTATTGCTTTTTTTTTTTTTTTCTTATCACTTTTAATGGCATCACACTTTTGAGACTATATGATGTTTGAAAAATTCTGTGCAGGACTATGGCTGTTATACTCAGGGTTGGAAATACTCTGATTTTATCAGGCCACTTGGCAGTTTCCAGAACTCTCAGCCTATTGATGGTTGACATCTCTTCCTTTGCCTGCTCAACATCCATAATTCCTTTCTTGGTAATAACATCTTTATTTTTCTTTGGGGATCTACAGATCTCCCACTGCATACATTCTTAATGTGAATGGCAATCATGGGACTCCATTCTTTCTTGGTGATGAGTTGAGCAAAAACATAACTAAGTTGTCCAGACCCTCTGTACCTAGAATCTGGTTATTACCAATTAATTTTAATAGCTGAATTCTGAAAATCATTTGTTTCGTGCTTCGTAAATTCTGTTATCTGCAATCCCTGAGTCTTTTCTGGTATTTCCTTCAATTTTCTGAATTTCTGAATTTCTTTTCAATACATTACTTTTTATTTATATTTTTATGTTAGTGTTGTTTATTTGTTATTTTTCACTGCAAAACAAATTATCCTAAAACTTAGTGGCTTAAAATAACAGTAAATATTTCATTATCTCACACAGTTTCTATGGGTCAAGGATTCAGGAGAGGCTTAGGTACATTTTGGCTCAGGGTCTCTTTCATGAGGTTGCAATCAGATGTCAGTCAAACCTGAAATCATCTGAGAGTTTCATCAGAGAAGGCTGGTCCACTTCCACAAGGACTCACTCAAATGACTGACAAGTTGGTGCTGGCTGTTGGCAGGAGGCTTCAGCTCTGCTACTCATGGGCTTTCTTAAGTGATCTCATGACATGATAGCAGGCTTCTCCCAGAGAGAGTATCCAAGAGACCAAGGTGGAAGCTGAAATACTGTTTTATGACATAGCTTCAGTAGTCACATATTGTTATTTATGTCATATTCTATTGATCACACAGTGTCCTCCTTGAGTAAGCGTGGGAGCAGTTTATACAAGGGTGTTAATATCAGGATGCAAAGATAATTTGGGGACCATCCTGGAGCCTAATAACCACATAGGATTAATTTCTGGTTTTTGCAACCACAAAAATGCAGTTGGTGACCTGATTAAGTTGAATTGCAGGCTGCTTTCACATGTTCTTAAGAACAATTGTAAGAGGTAGAATTTAACTTCTGAGAGAAAAGGTCTCAAGAATTTGGCAGTACCCCTTGGACAATATATATTTTTACCAGATTTTATATTCCTGACATTCAACTTTGATTATGGCAGTTATAAAATTTTTCATTGTAATGATGCCCCCAAATACTGTTAACTTTTAATAATAGCACTCTACAAACTTTAATGGTGGTGAGACAAGGCCCAAAACCACATTTTTTAAATCCATGGCATGTGTCCACAGTAACTTCCTAATCTCTCACATTTCCAAAAGATTATCTTCTTCAATGAATATTCACAGTAATCCTTTAAGAGGTATCAACATACTAATATAAATCCTTTGTTTTCCCCTGTTAGTCATAGCATCAGATTGAAATTATTCCATTAAGTAAATCAAAATCAAAGAGAATTAGGTTCTGTAATCCAACTTCCTTGTTTTATGGATGAAGAAACTGAAACCCATAGAGATTATGGAATGTTCCCACAGACGCACAGTCAATGCGAGAGCTAAAAGTTGAACCCAAATATCCTAAATTCCATACCAACATTTTTCCCATTATATGAGTTTAATAGTGCTGTTTGACTAATAGCTTAGAAGTCAGTCCAATCACTCCATATGGTATCTGTTGACAAATAAGAACATGTTATACTTCCTTTTGGACTTTATCAGTAGTAAGTAATAACAATAAATATATGAAAAAATATATAAAATAACTACTTAATCCCACTTTAAACTGGAAATGGAGATCGGAGGAAGGAGTTCTTTAATTTTTCAATTTAAACAGTAAGGGAAAAAGCATAATTTGTTTTAAAGAGATGATTTATAGGGTGTACAGACTAACTGCACACTTCCCTAAGTGATTTACAAAACCACCTAACTTCTACTTGGGATGTGATCTTCATCTCACCCAGGGAGTTCCCAGTAGTTTTCAGCTTTTATAAGCTATGTACTTGGAGAATGTGTGTAGGGTCTGTGGTTTATAGTGAGGGAGGAGTCTAAAGAGGCAAATTGCCAAGAGAATGAGACAGAAAAATAAGTTTTAGTTCTTCCTACTGAGTTCAGCAAATGGTCTTAAAGTTCACATTTCCTCTAGGGGTTCTTGGATAAGTCAAGTTATGCTTGCTTTCCCTGGAACTCTTGAAGTAGTACTGTTTCAGAGCACAAGAAAGATTCATTGCCATATGTTTATGAAATTCTAGATCCTGGGATTTCAAGTCTAGTTTGAGTTGAAGGCAAACTAGAGTAGGCGTTCTCAACTCAGAACTATTGACATTTGGAGCTGTGTAATTCTCTGGTGTGGAGGACTATCCCGAGCATTTTAGCAGTATCCCTGGTTTCCACCTACTAGATGCCAGTAGCACCCCTCCTCCACTCCAATTGCAACAAGCAGCAATGTCTCCAGACACTACCAAATGTCCCCTGAGAGATACAAATCTACCAAGGTTGAGAATCATTGCCTTAAGAGAAGTTTCTGGATCACACAGAGAGCCTCTGGAGAAAAACTAGAAGCACAGATTTATTTTCCTGGATGTGGAGAACATTTCAGGGATGCTTAATTCCTTTTCATAAAATGGTCATTGAGTACCTGCTAGTATGTACCGGGCACTAGCAGGTTATATTAGCCACCATGCCAAAATATACAGTTCCTGCCCTTGCAGAGGTTTCACCTAGTTCATGGTTATGCTGTCACTCAGGCTATAGCAGGGATTAGTTGTATTTATTTACTCCTAGAATTTTTCAGTGATGTTTTAATCAAACTCTCAAATCTCCAACTTTGGGGTCAAATCCAGAAAACTGAGGTATGTCAAGAGAATGAAAACCAATGAATGACAGAATTTCTAGAAGATAGTATTCAAATTCACACAAAAAAGGAAACAGCCTGCATCCAAAGTTCTGCTTCTCTCCTAGATTTTTTGAGGATTTTGGAAAAAGTAAACAAGACTTTTCCAAAACTGCAATACAATTTTTGCTCAGATAAATTATGTCATTTGCCTTGCTAGCCTGAGTACATAGCTTAAAGAGTGGTGATCCATGAAACTCCATTAGAACTGCTTACAGGAAGATCAAAAAGACAATGAAAAGAGGGATGGGACTGATCAATTCCTGGATCTGCTTGACCATGAAGTCACAAACTTGCTAACAAGTGAAATGACGTTTCTAAACAGCTCATCCTCCAGACAGCCCCATGGTGATTTTAAGGCAGATAACCCATCCAGACCTTATGATGTTGATTTGTGAAAATTGAAATGGAGTCGTGAATTACTCCATAAATTTTAACTAAAACAATATACTCCCACTTTAAATATTTATAGCCTCTGCCCCTCCTGGGCTTCAGAAGTGAGTTTTTGGAGGCATTCAGAAAATTTAAAAGGCAAAAGCACACACTTAAAAGTTCTTTTTAAACCACTGACTCACCCTCTAGCTAGAGGAGAGAAATCCCAACAAATCAAATTGAAACTCAGCAAGAAAAAGAATGCTCAGCGAGGATTTACAGAAGAGCAGGAAAACCAAGGTAAAAACAGCTTCTAAGAAAAAGTAAAATCTGAATAGACCGTTCTGCATGAAGCAAGAGAACTCAGGTGCAACATAGACACCCAAATCTTTGGAAAGAAATGTGTTAATGGAAAAGGCGATTTAGTACAAAAAGTGTGCATGTTAGTTACAGTAGTGTCCAAGTTTCAACTGTGCTATATTAATTTGCTATGTGACCTTGGGCACATTACTCAACCCTTTAATTCTTGGTTCTCCTAACTATAAAGTGAAGTTCTAATCCACTTCTTAAGGGTGTTTTAAGGGCTAAATGTACTAATATATTTAAAGTGTTTTTTCTATTATCTATGCCTCATCCATTGTAGCCACCAATTTAATTTTCATTACCTCATTTTTTTCCTATCTGAAGTAAGTATGGGAATAAATTGTGGTAGACAGGAGTGGAATTGAAACATAAATACATATGATGCTATGAATACAGGTATGTCAGGCAACAATGCTACACAACCTCTAGAACATGAGCACTGGAATTAGATAATTCCCACTTGAATCTTAAATCTACCACAAACTACATAATATTAGGCAAGTTATATCTTAGCCCTGTGCCTCAGTTTTCTTATATATAAAATAGGAAATTATATTTTCTACCACGTAGAATGTGGTGAGGACTTCAAACAATAATTAAAACTAAATGGTTAGCAGATAAAAGGCTCTCAGTAAACAATACATATTATTATAGAACAATGTTGCCTATAGCTTATGATAATGTATAACACTTCATTATCCATGTATGTATACATGGTATATACCTATTTGTAGGTATCCTTCTAATAGCGGCTTCCAGTATTTTGTTTATTTGTTTTTGTTTGTTTGTTTTTTAAAGGCTCTGTTCTATTTATTAGGATAAAATTTGATATGGTCATTCTTCATGCCTGTTATCAAAGTCAAAAATCTGTCTTTATGCTATATTGTTCAGACATTATCTTTGATAAAATCTAAGAAATTGAGCCCAAATGTATTTACTTCTATTTGGTTACTCTTCTCTGGCCTTAGCCCTTCAACAAACCATTTCTGTCACTGGTTGCTCTTTTGTGCTAATCATTATCTGGCAAGTGAGGATATAGCTTAATTAACACCTATTGTTCTGTTAAAGGGTTTTGTCTTATTAATACATCTAGAAATAATTTCTGTCTTTTGGAAGGGTATGTAAAAAAGAGCTCACATTTATGGTCACCCCACCCTCCCACACACACACTCTGACCTGAATAAGAAACAAGAAAGACATGGTGAAAAGCACCTACCACAAATGTTTTGTGTGGGCAGAACTAGTTTTATGCCTAATGTGTTGAATAAATCAAAGCAAGTAACCGTGAGAGACACTGCTGTGTTTTGTTATATGCAATAGGTAACCGTAATTAGAGGTGTGTTTTGGGATGGGGTGGAGAGAGGTCAAGAGGGTTTACATAGCCCAGGACTTGAATTAAAAAAAATATACTATTATGACCATTAAAATTACAGTTACTCTTTATCAGACCGGACATTGTTTTTATATGCTTTCTCTCATTTAATCTCAAATAAATGCTGACTTAGGAATTATTATTATTATGACCCTTTTATAGCTGAGAAAATTAGATCCTGAAAGACTGAAATATTTGGCCCAAGTCACAGAGCTGATCTATTACATAACTAGGACTGAAATCCACATACCTCTCCTACGGATAGGCTCTTGGCTATTCTTCTATTCTTTTTACAATGGCCTGTAAGGTTAATATTATCATTGTCTCCATTTTCCTGAGAATAAAACAGGGTTTAGAGAGCATAAGAAACTTCTCCCAAACTAACAATGGCCAAAATTTGGATCCAAATGTAAGTCTGGGTTAAAATTGGGTCACAGAAAACATTTATGTTTGATTTTTCTAGTTTTAGAATATTAGTATGGTTAAGTTGAATTTCCCTTTGAAGGAGTAAAATGATTACTTGGTAGAAGGAAGAAAACAACAGCCAGCCATGAGAAAAAAAAAAAAAAAGGAACAAGAAGAGTGACATTAGGAAATTTTGTGATGGACTACTTTTCCCATAGGTATGTGTCCTCCTTTCAGTTGACCTGTACGTCATCGGTCTATATCGGTTACCTTTTGCCATATAACAAAACACAGCGGGATCAATGGCTTAAAACTATAAACATTTAGTACTGCTCAGGAGTCTAGTATTCATCTTAGCACATCTTCTGGTCTTGGCTGAGGTGATTTTCGTATTTGTGATCAGCTACAGGTTGGGAACAGTTCTGACTGATTTCCCCTATGTTTGGGTCAGTCAGCTCTTTGTTGGGACATTTTGTCTTTCCTCCATTTGGTCTCTTATCCTCCAGCTAGCCTGGGCTTGTTAACATGGTGGTGGCAGACTTCCAAGAGAGCAACAAAGATGCAAAGCTTGGAACTAGCACACTATCCCTTATCTGCACTTCATTGGCCAAAGCAAGTCACAGGACATCCTAGGTTCAAAAGGGTGACAAATGGAATCCACTTCTTCATAAGAGGAGCTATAATATCACATTGCAAAAGAGTAGAGAATTTTTCCTTAAAAAATAAAAAAATCTACCATATTGCCTTATAAGATATTAATTGTCCCAAAAGGCTATTTTTTTTTTTTTTTTAAGGAGGGCACAGCTCACAGTGGCCCATGCAGGGATTGAACCGGCAACCTTGGTGTTATCAGCACCATGCTCTAACCAACTGAGCTAACCGGCCACCCCTCAAAGGGCAGTTTTGAGATTTACTAATAACTGTTTTTAAAAATACATGCCTCAAAAATTTGTTGCTATATCTCAAAATCTAAGAATGAGACATAGTTTCTTCTCTCCTAAGGCCTACAATTGAATGGGGAAAACAAAAAAATGATTGAAAGGGTTAAATCAGCTGATGCAGCCTTCTGTGAATGAGGTGAGTTTCTTTTGCCTTTTCTATTATTTTTATTGCACCACCTTCCAGAGAGCAGAACAGAATAACCAATTTTTGGGAATGTCAAAATATGGCTTGAAATGGAGGTAACAGAGGCAAAAAAAAAAAAAAAAAAAAAAATCCTGTCTTCATTTAATTCCTCACTTATGTCCTGAAGAATGTGAACCACCTGGAGAATTGTTCATGTTGGAAGGAGGCTTCCTGTGGATTAGAGAAAGGCAACTGAACTAGGAGGCAGAGTCTGCATTGGTGTTTGAGGCCACCTAAGAAAATGTTTGTCTGACTAGGTCTAGATAGAACAGGGAGAATGTCTTGAGAGCTCCCATCTCTCTTTCCCTTGAGGAAAAAGCAACGAAAGATGATTTTCTTTTCTTTTCACTTAAAAATAGCCATGTTACAAAGGAAAAAAGACTAATAATACCAAAGTTAGCAAAGATATAGGGACATTATATCTTATACATTGTTGGTGGAATTATAAATTGGTACAACCACTTTCCAAAAATGCTTAATATTATCTACTAAAATTAAACACATGCCTTCCTTATGACCCCAAAACTCCACTTCTAGGAACATATCCAATATAAATGAGCACATATATTCACTGAAGGCATGTACAAACATGTGTACTCAATAGTAGCCCTAATGTTTTGGGAGTCAAAACATCTATGCATGCAGAAATCAGGATAATGGTTACTTTTGGTGGTGAATGACTGGAAGGGGACACGGGGAGGAGGTTCTAGGTGTTGTTTTTTTTTTTTGTTTTGTTTTGTTTTTAAATTTATTGGGGTGACAATTGTTAGTGAAATTACATAAATTTCAGGTGTACAATTCAGTATATTATTATCTATAAATCCCACTGTGTGTTCATCACCCAGAGTCAGTTCTCCTTCCATCACCATATATTTGATCTCCCCTACCCTCATCTCCCACCCCCACCCCCCTTACCCTCTGGTAACCACTAAACTATTGTCTGTGTCCATGAGTTTTTGTTTCTCATTTGTTTGTCTTGTTCTTTTGTTGTTTTTGGTTTATATACAACATATCAGTGAAATCATATGGTTCTCTGCTTTTTCTGTCTGACTTATTTCGCTTAGCATTATACTCTCAAGATCCATCCATGTTGTCACAAACGTTCCTATATCATCTTTTCTTACCGCCGAATAGTATTCCATGGTGTATATATACCACAACTTCTTTATCCATTCATCTATCGAAGGACATTTTGGTTGTTTCCATGTCTTGGCCACCGTAAACAAAGCTGTAATGAACATTGGAGCACACGTGTCTTTATGTATAAATGCTTTCAGATTCTTTGGTTAGATACCCAAGAGAGGGATTGCTGGGTCATATGGTAATTCTATTTGTAATTTTTTAAGGAACCTCCACACTGCCTTCCATAACAGCTGCACCAGTCTGCATTCCCACCAACAGTTTCTGAGGGTTCCTTTTTCTCCACAGCCCCTCCAACACTTGTAACTATTTGTCTTGTTGGTGATAGCCATTCTGACTGGGGTGAGGTGATATCTCATTGTGGTTTTGATTTGCATTCCTCTGATGATTAGTGATGTTGAGTATTTTTTCATATGTCTATTTGCCATTTGTTTGTCCTCTTTGGAGAAATGTCTCGTCAGGTCCTTTGCCCATTTTTCAATTTGGTTGTTCATTTTTTTGTTGTTGAGTTGCATGAGTTACTTGTATATTTTGGATATTAGCCCCTTATCGGAGGCACTGTTTGCAAAAATTTTCTCCCATTCAGGTGGTCTCTTTATTTTGTCGAAGGTTTCTTTTGCTGTGCAGAAGCTTTTAAGTTTCATATAGTCCCATTCGTTTATTTTAGCTTTTACTTCCATTGTCTTTGGAGTCAAATTCATAAAATGCTCTTTGAACCCAAGGTCCATAAGTTTAGTACCTATGTTTTCTTCTATGCAGTTTATTGTGTCAGGTTTTATGCTTAAGTGTTTGATCCATTTTTAATTAATTTTGGTACATGGTGACAGATAGCAGTCCAGTTTCATTCTTCTGCACGTGGCTATCCAATTCTGCCAGCACCATTTATTGAAGAGGCTGTCTTTCCTCCATTGTATGTTTTTAGCTTCTTTGTCAAAAATTATCTGTCCATATTTATGTGGTTTTATTTCTGGGTTCTCAATTCTATTCCATTGGTCTATGTGTCTCTTTTTCTGCCAATACCATGCTGTTTTGATTATTGTAGCTTGTACTGTAGTACAAGCTAAAGTCAGGGAGTGTGATACCTCCATTATTGTTCTTTTTTCTTAAGATTGCTTTGGCTATTCAGGGTCTTTTGTGGTTCCAAACAAATCTGATGATTTTTTTGTTTTATTTCTTTAAAAAATGCCATTGGGATTTTGATGGGGATTGCATTAAATCTGTATATTGCTTTGGGTAATATGGCCATTTTAACTATGTTGATTCTTCCAATACATGAGCATGGAGTGTCTTTCCATTTCTTTGTGTCTTCTTCAATTTCTTTCAAAAATGCCTTATAGTTTTCAGCATATAGGTCCTTCACATCCTTGGTTAAGTTTATTCCTAGGTATTTTATTCTTTTTGCTGCAATTGCAAAAGGAATTGTTTTTTTTTTTTATTTCTTTTACTGAGATTTCATTGTTAGTATATAGGAATGCAAAGGACTTTTTTACGTTGATTTTGTAGCCAGCAACTTTACTGTATTTGTTGATTGCTTCTAATAGCTTTTTGGTGGAATCTTTAGTGTTTTCTATATATAGCATCATGTCATCTGCAAAGAGTGATAATTTAACTTCTTCATTCCCAATTTGGATGCCTTTTATTTCTTTCTCTTGCCTGATTGTTCTGGCAAGGACTTCCAACACTGTGTTGAAAAGCAGAGGTGATAGGGGACAGCCCTGTCGTGTTCCTGAACGTAGAGCAAAGGGCTTCAGTTTTTCACCATTAATTATGAGATTAGCTGAGGGTTTGTCACATATGGCCTTTATTATGTTAAGGTATTTTCCTTCTATACCTATTTTATTAAGTGTTTTAATCATAAATGGATGTTGTATCTTGTCAAATGCTTTTTCTGCATCAATTGATATAATCATATGATTTTTGTCCTTTATTTTGTTTATGTGATGTATCACATTGATGAATTTGCAGATGTTGAACCATCCATGTGCCCGGGGGATGAACCCCACTTGGTTTTGATGAATAATCTTTTTAATGCATTGCTGTATTCGATTTGATAGAATTTTGTTTAGGATTTTTGCATCTGTATTCATCAGAGATATTGGTCTGTAGTTTTCTTTTTTTGTGTTGTCCTCACCAGGTTTTGGTATCAGGGTAATGTTGGCCTCATAAAATGAGTTAGGGAGTACTGTCTCTTTTCAATTTTTTTGAAGAGTTTGAGCAGGATTGGTATTAGATCCTCTTTGAAGGTTTGGTAGGGTTCACTAGTGAAGCCATCTGGTCCTGGACTTTTGCTTTTGGGAAGGTTTTGGATGACTGATTCAATATCATTACTGGTGATCGGTCTGTTTAGATTTTTCAGTTCTTCAAGGTTCAGCCTTGGAAGGCTATATGTTTCTAAGAACTTGTCCATTTCTTCTAGGTTATTGAATTTGGTGGCATATAGTCCTTCATAGTATTCTTGGATGATTCTTTGTATTTCTGTGGTGTCCGTGATAACTTCCCCTTTTTCATTTCTGATTTTGTTAATTAGTGTCTTCTCTCTTTTTATCTTAGTGAGTCTAGCCAAGGGTTTGTCAATTTTGTTAATCTTTTCAAAGAACCAGCTCTTTGTCACAGTAATTTTTTCCATTGTCTTTTTGTTCTCTATTTCATTTAGCTCTGCTGTGATTTTTGTTATTTCCTTTCTTCTGCTGACCTTGGATTTCACTTGTTCTTCTTTTTCTAGTTCTTTAAGGTGTAACGTGAGGTTATTTATTTGGGATTTTTCTTGCTTCTTGAAATAGGCCAGTGATAATATAAATTTCCCTCTTAAAACTGCTTTTGCTGCATCCCAAAAATTTTAGTAGGATGTATTTTCATTGTCATTTGTTTCTATATATCTTTTGATCTCTCCTCTAATTTCTTCTTTGACCCAGTCCTTCTTTAAAAGTATGTTGTTTAATCTCCATGTATTTGTGTTTTTTCCCACTTTCTTTTTACAGTTGATATCCAATTTCATAGGCTTGTGATCAGAGAATATGCTTGGTATGATTTCAATCTTTTTAAATTTGTTGAGACTGATTTAATGTCCCAATATATGGTCTATCCTTGAGAATGTTCCATGTACACTAGAAAAGAATGTATAGTCTGATGTTTTAGGATGAAGTGCTCTATAAATGTCAATTATGTCCATTTCATCTAATGTGTCATTTAGGGCTACTATTTTGTTATTTATTTTCTGTTTGGATGATCTATCCATAGCTGTCAATGATGTATTTAAGTCCCCTAGTATAATTGTGTTTTGGTCAATTTCTCCCTTTAGTTCTGTTAGTAGTTGATTGGTGTATTTTGGTGCTCCCTGATTGGGGGCATAAATATTGATGACTGTTATGTCTTCTTGTTGTACAGTCCCCTTCACCATTATGCAATGTCCATCTTTGTCTCTTGTTATCTTTTTCACCTTGAAGTCTGTTTCATCTGATATCATTATGGCTACACTTGATTTTCTCTGGGTACCATTTGCTTGGAGTGTCAATTTCCACCCTTTCACTTTGAGTCTATGCTTGTCCTTGTAGCTGAGATGTGTCTCTTGGAGACAGCATATGGTTGGGTTTAGTTTTTTGATCCAATCTGCTACTCTGTGCCTTTTTATTGGTGAGTTCAGTCCATTTACATTTAGGGAGATTATTGATATGTGAGGATTTCCTGTCATTCTATCTTTAGTTTTCTGGTAAGGCTGTGTCTCCATTGTTTCTTTGCCTTTTTGTTGTTGTCTATTATTTCTGTGTGGTGGTATTCTATGATGTTTCCCTCTGTTTCTTCTTTTATTTCAGTATATATTTCAGTTCTGGATTTATTTTGAGTGGTTACCCTTAAGTTTATGTAAAAGAAAGTTTGATATTTAGAGTATTCCATTTTCTTCAGCATGCTTACTTTCTCCATTCCCGTATTCCGGTTAAGGCCTTTACTGTCCCCCTTTTTGAGTTTTGGTTGCCACAAATTGTCCCTGTTGAGGGTGGTCGAATAGCCTCCTTTAGTATTTCTTGTAGTGCAGGTCATGTATTAGAAAATTCCCTCAGCTTCTGTATGTCTGGAAAGGTCTTTATTCCTCCTTCATATATAAAGGATATCTTTGCTGGATATATTATTCTTGGCTCATGATTTCTCTCTTTCAATAGTTTGAATATTTGGTTCCACTCCCTCCTGGCTTGTAGAGTTTCTGCTGAAAAATCTGATGATAATCTCATGGGCTTTCTTTTGTAAGTTACCATCTTCTTTTCCCTGGCTGCCTTGAGGATTCTTTCTTTGTCGTTGATTTTAGACAGCTTCAATACAATGTGCCTTGGAGAAGGCCTGTTGGGATTGAGGTAATTAGGTGTTCTATTTGCTTCTTGGATTCGAGGGTCCAGTTCTGTCCACAAATTTGGGAAGTTCTCATCGACAATTTGTTTGAATATATTCTCTGTTCCCTTCTCTCTTTCTTCTCCTTCTGGTATGCCCATTATTCTTATATTGCTCTTTCTGATGGAGTCTGAAAGTTCTTGTAGAGTTCTTTCATTTCTTTTAAGTCTCAAGTCTCTTTCTTCTTCTATCTGTGTCATTTCCAGGTTTCTATCTTCGATGTCACTGATTCTTTCCTCCATCTGGTCAACTCTACTACCTAAGCTGGTTATTTCATTCTTAATTTCTTCTATTGAGTTCTTAATCTCCAGAAATTCTATTTGGTTCTTTTTTAAAATTTCAATCTCTTTCGTAAAATGCTCATGCTATTCTTTGATTGAGTTTCTGAGTTCATTTAACTGTCTATCTGTATTTTCTTGTATCTCATTGAGTTTTTTCAGAACTGAATCTTGAATTCTCTGTCATTTAAGTCACATATCTCTGTGTCTTTAAGTGCCTTCTCTGGAGATTTTTTGCTTTCTTTCTGAGCTACCTTGTTGCCTTGGTTATTCATGGCCATTACTGGTTTACTATTTCTCTTCCTAGACATCTACAGGAGTGACTTCTGCAACAGGTTGATAGGAAGAGGTCTTTCTTTTGTTTTCCAGTACTTGTTGGTAGAATGTTTTATTATTTCTCCAACTGCAATTTATTTTTCTTCTCCCACACGGTAGTGCTATGTTTTCTCTGCACTATTCCTGCTTCTCACACAATGGGGGGATTCCCTGGGAGATGGGCTTCTCCTCTGTTAATAGTTCATCTAGGTCACAGGGTGCAGTGTCCCAGTGGGTATGCAGAGAGCTTTTGATGTTCCAAAGCTCTTCCAGCTCCTGATTCAGAGCCCGTATGTTTCAGCAGTTCTGTTTACTCCTGCAGGGATCCGCCCAGATAGGTGGGGTCAGGGGCAGGGTGAGTTGTGAGAGGTGGCCCAGAGCAATGGCGGCGACCACCACCACAGCCGGTCCTGCTTCCACAGCTCCCTCCCCTTTGCCGGAACGAGTTGGGCTGTGAATTTGTGTCTGCGGTCCACAGTTCTCAAAACAGCAACTGTTCTGTTGTTTTGATCTGACACTACTACTGTTTCGCTTCTAGCACCGGGCAGGTGGGGGCTGGGCGAGCTCTGGGAGGGTGAGGAGGGGGCGGCTAGTCTCAGTGCCTAAGGCTTCTGTTCTCTGCTCGGCAGTGGGGGCTTAAACCACCGTTTTCAGCCTTCTTCCCTCAGACTTTTCTCTGATGTCTCTGCCATGAGCCTTGGGTTCAGCCTTGTTATATGCTGTCCCGTCAACCCTGTGGGCCATAAGCGGAGCCCTAGCAGTCCGAGTTCTTCCCTCTCCCGCAGCTGCAGTAGTTCCGGGATACAGTGAGCTCGGAGCACTGAGCTAGGTCTGCGTCCTGTGCCCGCGTGGCTCCGTCTCCGCACTTCTCCCTTTCTCCTACCCCACTCACGTGATTCGCCCACCTTAGGTGAATTCAGTAGTGGGCCTCTTCATCTTGCCTGTCTGCTGTGCAGGGAGTCCTTTGTGGAGTTATTGTTGTTCGATTAGTTGTAAATTCCAGGGGAGCTTTACAGAGGCTCACCTCACGCCACCATTTTGATAGAAAACTGGTTCTAGGTGTTTTTAATGCTCTGTTTTGATTTTGAAGAAAGTGTGCTCAGTTTATGAAAATTCATCCAGCTGTTTAGTTATGGTATGTATGTTTTTCTGTATGTATATTTTGTTTTAGTAGATGTTTCTTTAAAAATCTGTCTTCTAAAATAAATTAAAAGTCTAGTTGAATCAAAGTAAAAGTATAGCCCACAGTGCTAAGTAAAGCAGAGGCCATCACACTGCCAGGCTCCAATACTAGAAACAATCTGGAGGCATTGAAGAGTTGAAGTTTATGGGTCAAATGGAACCAAAAGCACTCTAGAAGGGGCCACGTGCCAAAATTAGGCTCACTAACTGGGGTTTGTGAAACTGGAAGGGCCTGGATGGGTTCACTGCTCAGGAGGGGAGGTAGAAGAAAGCAGAAGGTCCTGCTTGAAATGATGACTGTAAAGTTGACTAGTTGAAGGGGTGACATGAAGCAGCTATGGACAGAATCTGGGGAAACCTAAGGCTGGCTCAGTGGTGAAATCATTACTTCTTTCATCATCATGGAACAGGAGCTCCAAGACCCAATATAAGTCCTGCTTCTGGACTGAGAATCTTTGGGGACCCAGGTGGAGGCAAGTGGTAGAAATGAACCAGAGATAGAGGGGAAAAGCAAACAAACAAACACAAAACAAAACAAAAAAAATCTTAAAAGATCTATAAGATAAATCTACAAAATAAAATTTCAAAGCAAATGACAAAACTAACGCAAAGAAAGCAGTTAATACCAAACAAATAGGAGATGATATTTTTTAAAAAATGGAAATGATAAAGTATTCTCAAAATATTCTTAAAATATATTTATGGCCTCTTATAGAATGAGAAAAAAAATTCAACTTTTTTTCAATATTGAAAATGAGCACGAAGGAAGAATCAAGAACAGATCAATATAAAGCATGATGGGCAAAGGACTAACAGATGATGTCCAAAATATGAGACTCTTCTGAATACTGCAAAACCGGAAAAAAGTCCAAATAAATGTCTATCAACTGGTGGATATTATATCTGTGAAATGGAATACTATTCAACAATAAAAAGGAACAAAGTACTGATAAATATTTCAACATGGATGAACCCCAAAGATATTCTAAGTGAAAGAAGCCAGATGTATTGTATGATTCCATTTCTATATAATGTTCAGAAAAAATGAAATTTAGAGGCAGAAACCCTTCATTTTCCTTCACGAGGATTTCTGATTCACTTCTGATATTTTTGCAAGTACTTTTGAAAGTCTTCTGAAGGGCCTGCTTGGAATATGGTGACATAAATAATCAAGGGCAAAATGGGTGTGTATGTATGGTTTCTGAGTGATAGAAAAGCAAATGTTAGGTAAGAGAGAGAGGGTTGAAAGGGAGGAAGAATATTTATTTATCTCTTAAATTCAAATAAGAAAAGGCATTATCTCTATGATGCAAAACTCCAATCTTTTAGGTAAATGGGAGAAAATGTGTTTTTGCCTACCCTCATTTAGACCCATATAATCAGTTTGACTACCTTCCCTAATCTAATAGTTTGTGTTAGGGAGGAGAAAGCTTTTTTTCTGAAAGATGCCAATAGCTTGCCTGACTGTATTTTTCCTCTTTATCTTTCTTTGTGTAAACACAGTTTCAAAATGTTAGATTTGTTCCACTTGGAACAGTTTAATCTGGAGCAAATATATTGTCCCCTTGGCTCAAACATGTGGAGATTCAGTGCTGGCCACACCTTTGGATTCAGTAATCAAAATAGCTGCATTTAATCTGGGCAGACTCAAAATGCTGTGCTTCTGCTTCCCTTCTAAGTCCCTCAAGGACTGACCTTCAGGCATGCCACCTAGAGGTTTCTTCCAATGATTTCCAGTCTTCGAGTTTAGGAATTGAACCAAATTAATTTCCAAGCAATGTCTATAGATGGAGAATTCACTTTCTGTCCAAGTCCAATTGAATCCAGTGTGTTGATATCCGGAACTGGGACCAGGACCTTGCAAGCACCCAACAGTTTAAAACAGAACTCCCTATCCTAAAAAAAAAAAAAAAAAAAAAAAAAAAAAAAGACAAAAAAAATGCCTTTTCGTTGAAGTAGTGCGTAACCTCATGTGGTGGTTGTAAGGATTTGTGAAATAGTAAAGATCTTTGAGTTTGAAGAAATGGCATTGTAACAGCACAAAATTCTCATTTTTCCACCCTCCTTTGCTTAATAACCCTGTTACATGACCTTCTAAAGCCTTTGTTCCCTTAGGAAACATTAGATGATTTTCAATAGTCTGTAATAAAACTTGGAAAAGATAGCCACAGCACTGGGTCAATAATCATGTGAATTGCTTTTAGCTGCAATTTTCCAACAAAGTGTTCATATAATTAATTGTAAACTCTGGAAAAATGCTTTGGCCTAGAGTATAAATGTCCCTTCATGTGTCTGTGGTGTGGGCTCAGCATTCCTTCTCCTTGGGTCTCCTTAAGCCTTGTCATTTGGCACATGCATGACCTTAATCTCTAAACCAGCCTCATGAATATAGGCATAAGCATGATGGCCTTATTCCTGGAAGTGCAGATCCCTTTCCTGGCTGGGACTTCACTTTCAGCTCCAAGAATTGTGACCCCACCTTCTCCCAGCTGACACAAGATCAGCCTGTTTGCACACTGAAGGCCATTCTTCAGTGGATGCTGTGATTGAAGTTCCCGGGGTTCTGTGATGGTTGTGAGCCAGCATCTGTTAGCTGAAGGCAATTTCTCTGTGAGTTTCTCATAGCTTTGCCATCCCTGTCACCTCCTCACCTCACATAAATTCCTCCTATACCATGACCTCAAAAGATGTTGTTCATCAAAGTGAGCTACACTCCCACCCGTCATAGTGTCAGGTCAATTTCTTGGTATGAGGTGGCTACCTGATTGGGTCTTCAGATGTCTGGAAGGGAGACTATTTCTCCCTCTCTTTTTCTGAACAAAATGACTTCTAATTAAGATCTTTTTTTCCTTATTTTGAGTTTTCACTGTCCTCTTGGCAATTGCACAAAGCATTCCCTGCCCGCTGGGTAACTTTACAGAGAATAAATAAAAGCTGGTCATTTTATGGAAAGCTAAAAACAAACAAACAAACAAACAAACAAACAAACACCTTTAGTTGCTTGAGGGATTTCTAAAGCAACAGTGACTTTTATGGAAAAAACGCAGATATTAGTTTGTAATACAACCAGAAACTTGAGGGTCATTCAACCCAAAGCTGCAAATCCCTATTAACACCACTTATTTTAGAGATAACACACTTAATTTCAACCCCAGAAACAGAGAGACACAGAGAAAGAGAAAACTGCAAGAAAAGAGAGATTGAGAGAGAGAAAGAAAGGAGAAGGAATAACATAAAAAAGAAAAAGAAAGGAGAAAGAAGAAAGGAGAAGGAAAAGAAATACAGAAGAACAAGAGGAACTAAAGAGGGACAAAGGAAGATAACTGCTTTCCCCAATTTGCTTATAATAGGTGTTGAAAACAGTTCAGGTAATCTCAAGAGGTTCAATAAAAATGTATTAAGATGAATTTGGATGCATCCTTGGTACATAGGATATTTCCTGTGTGTTAATCTGGGCCAAGGAAAATACAGATCACAAGGGCATTTAGCTGCACACCCAGGAGGGTTTGCACACTGATTAAATAGCACCTATGCCACCCTAATTGTCTTCTGCTTTTAATCAGGTAGAAGACTCTAATTAGTGATGCCTTTCTTTAGTGGGTTAAAACCACAAGGGCCGTCTTTCTGATGATGTCAGAACACAATTTCCAAATATATTTTTTCACCCTAATTCTGACAGTTTTGCCCATCTTCTTGATCAGTTTTTTTTGGGTCAAGAAAATGAAGTAGCTTTTAATAAGTCTGTTCTTCTTGAACTGAGTTGGGTTGCCATTGTGATCCCTCATTTGGGGGCAGCGCCTATGAGCAAAAACAACAGCCTTTCTTCCTTGGCTCTCTTCAAAATGCCTTAATAGGAAACACATTCTGCATTCCCCATGTGCATGTTTTCAGTGCAAATCTTTGTTTAATCTTAAGAGAGAATTTAGTCCAAGGGCTCTTCCATGTACAAAAGTGTGTTACTGATAGGAACACCTCCCCCGAAGACCTTAAGGATGTAGATTCCTTAAGGGGCTTTTGAGAGAAGAGCAGTACCCACGCCCCCTGAATCATGTTGGCATTTCTGAAAAGTAGTCTGCTTCTCTTGGATATTTTTTGTAACCAAAAACAGAGGGGGGGGGGGTGGTGAGAGAAGGGGAGGAGAGGAGTTGGGGGTGGGAGGAGAGGAGAGGATAGAATTCCTTAAGCCAATCATTAATGTTTAGGAATTCATTTGTGTTCTTACCTTCACTGACCAGACAATAAGTTCCATTCTGTTCCAATTGATAATCTGAAGGGAAGACCGCCAGCTGGGCGAAAAAGAGGAGAAACACTCCATAAATTCTTTGTTGAAGCCAGAACTTGTACTTTCTCTGGATACCAAGGTCAGTCAGCATTATATTACTTTCTGTTCATTTCTGAGAAACAAAATTCTTCTAGGTTTTTGCTCTTTGGCTCCACCTGAAAGCAGGTGAGAAAGCAAGACCTCCTCTTTTCATTTTGCCCAGACTGAACTGCTTCAACCAGTCCATTTTGTAGCAGAGAATTTGGGCACCTTGGCCTGCAGCTTGCTAGCCCATGTGCTCTGATTCTGTCTTGGAGGCTTTACCCTGCAGAACCATCCAGAGAAAACTCTGACATTCTCTTGGGTGGATTTATACTACTTTAACACTGGGAGTAGAGAGTCATGTTTTTATATTGCTATCTGTTAATTCTCCTTACATAGCATGGCATGTATGTGGGAAGGCAGGAGCCACTCAGGAACATTGAGGCAGAGGATATATCTTGGCTAAATAGACCCCTAACACATGCTGTTGCCGTGTGTCTTTTTGTAAAAGTTAGATTGAAATGGGCATAAATGAAAAAAGGAGAAACCCATTCTCTGCTGTCTAAAGAAAACACATGCTATGAAGCTTATTAAGTTTTCTTATGACATCCTACAAAGGACACACACACTTTCATTAGCAACCCAGGGCAAAGAGTCCTTGGATGGAGTGTTGTTTCCTAATGTAATCTAGGTCTCCCTTTAGGAGATCCTGAGAATTTGTACAGAAAATGGGGCAGGCCATTAGCAAAACATGAAGTGACTGATGTTTGCCTTTGGCCTCCATCGTACTTCTGATCAAAATTCTCAGGCTTATAAAGAGCTGGTGTTCAGCTAGGATTATTAGGTCCGGAGAACAAAAAGCTGAGTCATTACAGGAAGGCACTGAAGTTTGCTTAGAGGCTTAATTACCTCTACCCAGGTCTGCATTTGAGAAAGTTTTTAAGCCAGGTAAATCTTTAACAGCAGCATGGAGAGCTATGCCAGATTCAGACTCTTAAATCATATAAAGCAAATCATAAAGAAGACTCCTGCCTTGGTCTCCCTAGAAGGCCACTCGTGATTAACATCTCAAAGTGACCTGTTTTACAGCTTTCCATGTGGTGAAGTATAAATAATTAGTATCAGCTTTGAGGGCTCATTGCTTCTCCTTTGGAAACATTGTACCCCCAAGACCTGTGGGACATAAAGAACTATCATTTGAGACCTGGAGATGAGGGTGACAGCCTCTTCCTGCCAATATCAGCTCAATCTTCAATAATTGGCTCCATGTAGAATAAATAATTTTTTAGCCATACTTCTCTTTCAGGTTCCCTTCCCGTTTCATATTGAACTCAGAGTATTACAAAGAGCCAAAGTCACCCAATGCTTCTGAAGGAAAGCTCTTATAATTTCTAAGAGCCAAAAGAAATTCAAATGTACCCCAATCAACAAACAGAGTTCCCAATGGTATTTCAAAATTATAATGAAAAGTGGTAAAGATGGGAGTGCTGCAACCTCACCTCAAACACGAACAAAATGCTAATCAAATTCTCTCTCTCTCTCTTTTTTTTTTTTTTTGCTTGTGTTTGGATATAAAGTATGAGCTAATGTTTATATGAGGGCATTCTGATATTGGAGAAAAGGAGGGAATTCCTGTCCTTCTTAAAAAGCTGTCCTATTCAATGGGGCTGTTTCTGAAACAACATTTCTAATTGATCTTCCCATACTGCATTGCAGTAATCTGGGGTGAAATGTGCTGTTTAGTATGTTGGAAAAACATGCAACAACAAGCAGGCAATGTGGACTTTGCTAGAAGCAATATGAGACCATATATTTTTAGGCATTGCTAGTAATCATTCATTTGCAGGCCAAGTTGTTGAGTTCAAGCAGAGTATGCTTTAGTTATACCTTGTGTATCAAAAGAGCCTTGGTTTATGTTCCATGTAAAAGAGCCCAATATTCCAGTTGGTTTTCCAAATGGAAGTAAAGAAACCAAAGCAATGTCTCTACATCCATTCCCTTAGCCTAGACTATTTCAGTTGGAGTATTTAAAGGTCAATGAGACTGGACTTCTCCCAGTGAAAGGATGGTGCAAGGTTTGGCCTACATGCTCTTTTGTTAATTGTAGCAGGAGCACCTTCCATTAATGGAAAAAAATATATATTCATGGTATGTACATGGTTAAAATTCAGTCCTCACTCTGCTTGTCCTTTTTTTGAATAGGTCAATGTGTCAATTATTCCCTCCTAATGCCTTCTGGGTTTGGGAAGTGTTCAAACTATCTTTCCTTCCTGCTGCAATTAGATTTTGCAATGAACACATGTAAGGGCCTGCCTAGCAATTCTAAGATTTTCTGTTTTCTCTTGGCCTCTCCTGACCTGCAAGTCCCAATGATACCTCTGGTATCATTTGAGCCTTCATTTCCCATGTGTCTCCTTCTCTGGAAGTGGAAGGAAGACATCATTCTGCTCCAGAACCCTGGGGCTACAAGAAATACGCCCCCCCCCCCCCAGGTCAAATGCCTGCGGGAACGGCCATGCTGAGAAACATCTACTCACTTTTCTTCTATGTCTTCCAAGGGTCTCCTTTCAGAAAAATTCTCTATATTTAAGACTGTTATGCAAAGGACAAAAATAAGAGGAATTGATATACTAACACACTTGCTCCTTTAGCCCAAAACAACCAATCTTTTTGGCATTAAAAGGATAAGGTAAAATGTTTTATTCTGTCCCTTTCCTCTGGGATACACATCTGTTTTAACAATAACATGTTGCCTTCTTATCTCCTGCTTTATTGTTTCTCCTTATATACCACTGCTGTCAAACATACTATAAATTTCACTTATTTATCTTGTTTCTGCCATCCCCACGAAGTTGTAAACCCTGGGAGGGTGAAGATATTTATCTGCTTTGTTCACAGCTGTATGCTTAATATATAGAATAAGGGTGTGACACATAATATGCTCTCTATGAATATTTATTGAAGAAATGAATTTCATGATGTTGATCATTAGATGTGCTAGCAATTAACCAGCAATCACATGCTGCACTTCCAGCACCAGGCTGAGTGCTGAGATCACTAGAGGTATGTGAGGATTCCACTGTCAGCTCAAGGCATCCACTTTTAAGATCCATATGATTGGATCCAACTCCCACCTCTTGCATAGAAGTGGTCCTATCATCATCTATCCCAGCTCCTAGGGAAAGGATATATTCTCAGGATTGCCCCTCACTCTGAACTCCTGCTTCTCTCTTGGTCTTCAGTCATCTTGGCATGATCCCATTCAGAGCCACAAGGAACCAGGTTTTGTATAATTTTACATCACCCACAGAAGTTTAAGGAGGTAATTACTTAAGTTAAACAAATAACCTTAACTTAAACTTTAGAGATACCTTCTCTGAAGAAATCTTTTGGTAAATTTGCCCTGTTCTTGGACAACATTCCTATTTTTTTTTTCCTTCTCCTCTTCTCCCTGACCCCAAATGCAACTCATTTTCATCTTTAGATTTTATTTATGTATGTTGTGTCCTTAGTTGTAAATCTATGGCCTCTATGAAGCCACCTTCTACATCAGGTAATTTATTAAGACATTTTTTTTATAAAAATGACAGTTCTTCCCTAATAGGAATTCTTATGTCAATGATTAATCGTTTTGTTCAGTCTGCTAGAAGCTAATGGGAGAAAGAGCAGAGGACAGAATTTCTGTACCTGGGATTTAGTTAGGACATAGCTGGGGATGAGAAGTTAGAGTATACAGCTCAAGAAGTTAATGGACAAGACAGGAATGGAAGTTGTCTTTAGTTTGTCTGTATCTGATGCCCAGTTGCTCAGGAATCTATGCTATAGTGTTCCACCCAACCCAAGCCTGTGCTTCCTTTTTCTCTAGAATATTTTTCAATTTTGTTTTCTCAGGTTCCAATTTAACATCTGATAAAACAACAATGGTAAATAGTTTAAGGAAATAAATTTCAGACACAGTGGTAGATGTGTATTAGAGATTTATCCCCCTGGAGGATGATTTCTCAAAGAATGATTTTTGTGTCCAATAAAACAAACCACACAGAAATTGATAGAACCCCTTAAAAGAAATCTGCTTCCTGCTTCCTGCAGGTAGATTATGTTGATAAGCAATCCCAGAGAACAAAAGTAGAGGATTTGGAAAAAAACAGGAAAAATTATAGCCACTGGGTAACTGGTGTTTGGCACCACTGGAGCAATCTGCGGAGCCGTAAAGAATGCACTTCAGAATTATCCATCTCGAGAACAGAAAGGGGGAATGAGCACTGGCTTCCATCTCTCCATTGGTCAAGTATTACTACATGGGATGTTAACTTCCTTCCATTTAAGTGTGAACCATGAGAAGAATACATCTGCCAAGAAAAACTCCTTGGGTTAATAGAGCCCAAATTAATAACCATGGTCTAGCAACCATGATAGGCAGAGGCCTCTCAAGCACTCTGCATTTCAAGGAAAAGCCACAGACTGAGCTTCCAACCTCCTGCACTGAGATCCTGCCATCTGAATCAACCCTTATAAGGGAGTTCCTGGTTTCATTTTTCAACCAATGGACTGAAACCTGCCACATCCAATTGGAACCATGCAAGTACATCCTCATTTGCATCTATACTGACCAATAAGAACTGCTCCATAACAACCAATCAGAATGCATGATGTCGACCAATCAGGACTGTGCAATTCAGACCAATCTGAACCATATAAATTGAATTCCTCATTTCCATAAAATTGACCAATTGGGAATCTGGATTGGAACTTTCTCTATAAAAGGTGGCCTCCCCTTTGTTTCTGTGGAGTGCACTTTAACTTTCCACTGGAGGTTGCATTTCCCTGGTTTGCGAACCCTTCACCTGAATAAAGTTTCTCCTATTTCAGTACCTCAGATTGAAAGTTTTGCTGATACCACTCAAGAAAGCAAGAGATTGTCAGTGTAATAAAAATGAAGTTCTTCCTTTTACACCTGTCTAAAGCATACAGCCATGGAAATGACTGGAATATGGTCTAGGAAGATATGAGGGAAGGTACAAAGGGAAAAATCTAATCTAACTCACCATAGGAGAATCAAGCAAAGTTAAAAAAGAGAAATTTTATTTCCACTATTATATGTATTTAACATTATAATAATGTAACACAACATAGCATATCATAACATATAAATATAATTCTTTATTTAAAGAAAAGGGATGCTGAACTTCAAGTCCTAGTAGTGGTTGATCAAATTTATATAAACTCTCTACTGAGGACCACTAAAAAGATTAGTTGAATGAACAAGAAACAAATAAATGAAAATGTCTTAAAAGCATCAAAGACCTTAGGAGATAGAAAAAACTGATGTCTGTCCAATTTTTGGAGAAGACAAAACCCAGGGATGTAAGCACAGGTAACTCACAGCTCCTTCTGTCTTGAGCACTTTTTTTTTTTTTTTTTTTTTTTTTTTTAATCCTAAAGAAAGCAGCTGTAAACCTGAGCTGAACTTTGTAAATCCCCACAGGGATGGGGGCAGAAATCAAAGCCTAGACTCCACCAAGGGCGAGGAACTTGAAAAACCACTGCTCTTTGAGTTAAGCTCTGTGAGTTCTATTCCCTAAAATGGACATAACACAGTAATAATAATCCTCCCTTGAGTACTTCCTTTCATCTGGTGATCCAGGGGACCTCAGGCCTTAAATGAATTAAGGTTTTCTGGGGCTGGTAGACTTCCAGAGTCAATCTTCCCTCCCTCCCTCCCTCCCTCCCTCCCTCCCTCCCTCCCTCCCTCCCTCCCTCCCTCCCTCCCTCCCTTTCTTCCTTCCTTCCTTCCAGAAGTTATCATTATTCTACACTTCAAAATGTTCCTGCGAATAATATTTTAAGTAAATATCCATCATTCAAAAATAAACTCCCAGAAAAAGTAGACAAAGCCCACTGAGCAAGCAGATATAACATACAACAGAAACAGATCTACAGGGACTCTAACCATGGAGAATATCATGCATAAGCACAGAATAGGAATTCATGACTGATCAACAACAAGTAAAATAGTCAAGGAAATTAACGCTGCACTTGAAACCTTTGGTAACAAATTCGAAACTATAAAAAAGTGTCAACAGATTCTAAATATTTTAAATTTCTGTTGGGATTCCTTCCTCATCCAAAAAATTTTAAAAGTAGATTTTTATATTTTCAAATATATAAGAATTTTTGGTTTATATGTCTATGGTTGATTTCTATTTTAATTGTATCACGATCAAATATGAAGAACTCTATGATGCTACCCCTTTGAAATCTTTTGATGCTATGATGTCGTACATGGTCAATTTTTTAAAAAATGTCATGTGTTCTTAAGAAAAATGTGTATTTCCTGATTTTATATATATTCTATATATGTTAACATAATTGATAAATTTATTATATATTATGTATTACATAAAATCTTATATTTTTATTACATTGATATATACATATTTTGTTTCTGACTGCCTTTTAATGTTTTCTACTAGTTCTTTCTTTTCGCAGTTACTTTCTTTAATAATTTAAAATTTTTTCAATTACAGTTGACACACAACATTATATTAGTTTCAGGTGTATAACATAGTGATTAGACATCTGTATACCTTATGAAGTGATCACCCCAATAAATATAGTAGTACTGATCTGACACTATCCATAGTTGTTAGAATAGTATTGGCTATATTCCTTATGCTATACTTTACATCCTCACAACCATTTTGTAACTACCAATTTGTACTTCTTAATCTCTTCTCCTTTTTCACCCATCCACTCAACCCCACTTCGATCTGGCAACCATCAAAATGTGCTCTGTGTCTGAGTTTATTTCTGTTTTGTTTGTTCATTTATCCTGTTCTCTGGATTCCACATATAAGTGAAATCACATGGTGTTTTTCTTTCTCTGTCTGACTTACTCCACTCAGCACAATACCATCTAGGTCCATACATTTTGTAGATGGCAAGATTTCATTTCTTTTAATGACTAAATAGTATTCCATTGTATATATGTACCATCTCTCTTTATCCATTCATCTATTGATGGACACCAAGGTTGTCTCCATATCTTGGCTATTTTAAATAATGCTTCAATGAACATATGGGTGCACATGTCCCGTCCAAGCAATGTTTTGGGTTTCTTGGAATAAGTACCCAGAAGTACAATTACTGGACCCTTTTAATCTCTTATTTATAGCCTTTGTTTTAAAGTCTATTTTGTCTGGTATAAGTATTGCTATCCCAGTTTTTGTCTGTTTCCATTTTCATAAAATCTCTTTTTCCATGCCTTTACTTTCAGTTTGTGTGGGTCTTTCAATCTGTACTCTTACAGGCAGCATATGTAAAGGTCTAGTTTTCTTATCCATTCAGCCACCCTACATCTGTCTTTTGACTGAAGCATTTAATCCATTTACATTTAAAGTAATTGTTGATAGATATGTAGTTAATACAATTTTATTATTCATATTTTTATCTTCTTTGTCTTTTTCATCTCCTCCTTCTCCATCTTCTTCTTAAAGAAGTCCCTTTAACATTTCCTATAATACTGGTTTGATGGTGATGAACTTCTTTAACTTTTTCTTGTCTGGGAAGCTCTTTATCTGTCCTTCCATTCTAACTGATAGCTTTGTTGGATAAAGTAATTTTGGTGGTAGGTCCTTGCTTTTCATCATTTTGAATATTTTGTGGCAATCCCTTCTGGTCTGCAAAGTTTCTGTTGAGAAATCAGCTGACAGTCTATGGGAACTCCCCTGTAGGTAACTAACTGCTTTTTTCTTGTTGCTTTTAAGATTCTCATTTTATCTTTAACTTTTGACATTTTAATTATGGTGTGATTGGTGTGGGCGTGTTTGAGTTCATCTTGTTTGGGACTCTCTGTGCTTCCTAGGCTTGTATGTATATTTCCTTTGCCAGGTCAGGGAAGTTTTCCATCATTGTTTCTTCAAATAGGTTTTCAATTCCTTACTCTCTTCCCAAAACATGACTCAGATAAAATACACGTGGCTAAATCCACTACAGGACCTGGAAAAAAAAACGAAACAAAACTCTATTTCTTTGCAGGAACACTTGGATTAAAATTTTAAGGGATTCAAGAAAGGAAATAAAAATTTTCTCTCACAAATTACTTAATGTTGTTCATCAATAGGCTATTAAGTTATTTTTCAAATCAGCTAAGTAGGTAGTCTCTTAAAATACACACACACACACACACACACACACACACACACCATTTAATTCCAATTCAACAGGGCTGCTTTTGCTATATTTACCTGTTTTTCTTTAGATAGCTGGTCCTGTATGGATTTGTTTCTCCAGAGATGTTGTTGGGCAACCCACAAGGAGATTAAGAAATCAGAGATGGCTGCTATCATTTCCTGGTATGTTAGATCTTACCTGGGGCAGAGAAGAGCAGAGTAAAGGTAGGGATTACACAGAAACCCATAAGTGTAGTTGTAGTATTAGTAAAACAATCACCTAGAAACAATTTACTACTCTCTGCCAGAGCATGATTCTGTAGGCAACAAGATGCAAAAAAAAAAAAAAAAAAAAAAAAAATTATATATATATATATATAATATATGTATATATGCATATATATACACATATATACACATACATACACATACATACATATACATACATATTTATATATATATATATATATATATATATATATATATATATATATATCCTTCAGGCAACTCTAATATTAAAATGGAAAATTTCCCTAAAACTGAGTTTGCCATGTCAGATCAAGAAGGACTCATGCAAATTGCCAATGGTTTATCTGTATATGGTTGTCTTGAATTTAAGAAAGTTCAGTCCAGCTCACAATGAACTGGCAGGTGACAGCTCCTTTGGGCCTGTTGCATCTTGCAGGTATAGGGCTCCTTAATTACCATGAAAGATTGGCTAGGCCTGCCCTGTGTGTTTATCCTGTTTGCAATGGAATGTGCTTTTTACCTTGTGGAAATCAGCATTAGTGACCATTCCCCATATGCCCCACATTCAAGCATTAGTATGTATGGCTTTTGTAACACTTACAGAATTACCATTTTTTTCTGAATTCCTGCCCTTGCGGCTAAGATATTTGTACACAATCTGTTTGGCAAACTGTTTCTGTATTTGAATAATTAAATAGAATAAATTATGTTCATCAATGTGCTCTATACTGGTATTTAGTTAGACTTCATTTTTCTCTGCATTGGCTTGTGTTAGGCTTATAAAACATGTGTTCTGTGTTATGGTCTGCATGACTGCGTGTCCTCCAAAAGACACAGATTGAAATTCTAACTCCCAATGTGATGAAATCTTGAGGTGGGGCCCTTGGGAGATGATTAGGTCATGAGGGTGGAGTCATTACAAATGGGATTAGTGCCCTTATAAAACAGCCCCTAGAGACCTAGCTCCCTCTCTTTCTGCCATATGAGGACACAGCAATGAGAAGGCGACAGTCTGAAACCCAGAAGGCCCTCACTGGAACCCAACTGCACTGGCACCTGATCTCAGACATCCAGCCTCCAGAACTGTGAGAAATAACTTCCTATTGTTTATAATTCACCTAGTCTATAGTACGCTGTTATAGCAGTCAAGCTAAGCATTCTTCTTGGAAGCTGTAATTGTGCACAGGCTTATTAACGTATAATTTACATTTTGTAAGTTTTCTCCTCTTTTGCTCCTACCCCGGCTCTCTCCACACTTCATTCCTAATGTCTGGGTGGCATCTTACCTTTTTATTGTAAAATAACATCTTTTCTTTCCCTAATCCCAAATTTTCAATGAAGACAAGTGCAAATGTCAGAAGTATGACTAAGAGCAATGGGTTTCTCAGATATTTGTTTCAATATTGGCCTTAATACTAAAGCACATAAACCAAATAATCTTTAGTACATCTAGATATCACAGATGATGAAAACTTTTACCAATCCAAAATTATTCACCAGTTGATTGCAGAAGGCAGAAAGCATGTATCCTATGACTCTAGGATGTTTATTATTATTCTATCCTATTACTCTATTAGTGCCAGATACAATGCATGCAATATTTGGAACATTCTTACACAAAAAATATATTCAATGTGTATCTAAAACTCAAATTTAACTTGGTGTCCAGAATTTTTATTTGCTAAATCTGGCAATCCTATACTACTATGATATACAACATTTGATAATAAAAGACATTCTCAAATTTTACTTCGTCATCACTCATAAGAAGAATGTCAATGTTTTTTTTTTTCTTTTCCATCTTCTTTAGAAAAAGCATAGATGGATGCCTGTGTTGCTCCTGCTTGGGTTCCTTAAAAATATCCACTTTCTAAACCCAACAACCCCAACAACCTCTAAATCAATTCTTTTCCAACGGCTTTATTTCAGATTCAAACTACTGTTCAAGTGTTTTCTTTAGCTCTGTACCAAAACTCAATGGTTCTCAGATCTAGGCTTTCCACAGGGGAAAATATGGTTGTGCTAAATTCAGCAAAGAGTTCCTGAGGACACTGGGAATCCTAGCCCTGCAGAAATAGAATACCTTTCTTGACTGGGGTTTAGGGAAGCTGAAGGAGTGGCATGCTCACAGGCTTTGATGTCAAATCAATCTGGCTGGATTCTTGGCAATGGTAATAACTAATCAAATGAACTTTGAGCAACGTGCTTATCTCTGTCATCTATTTCTTCATTCATAAAAAAAAATAGAGATCAATAGATGGATACATGTTGGTATGCGATTTCAATAAGTTAACAAGTGGAAAGTAGTTGTTGTAGAATAAAATTTTGAAATATCATCCAAAATATTGTTCATTCCCAGTAACATTTACTATCCTGACCATGACAACTGAAGCAGCTATTGTCTCAATAAGAAGGCAGATCCTTACTATAACAAAGAAGGCATTGCCTCCATTGCTCAGGTTTGTGTTTTAAAATATAGTTGACCCTTGAATACTGTGGGTTTGAAATACATGGGTCCACTTATATGCAGGTTTTTTGTGATTTTTTTTTTTTCAGTTGACCCACGTAATTCAACTGACATACAAAGTTCAATTGACCCATGTAGTTCAAACCCACGTTGTTCTGGCAGTTGGGAATCCATGTATGTAGAGGGCCAACTTAAATTATATATGGATTTTCAACTGTGTGGGTGGGTGGCCACCCTCCCTACCCCCACACCTCCTCATTATTCAAGGGTCAGCTGTAGAAAGTAGTGTGGTGTTCTGATAAATGTTCAGCTAACAAGCAGATCTTCCCATCAAGCCTCGTTTCAATCCACCAATGTGACATTATTGAATACAAAGTTAGGAAGAGATATACACATGTACTAGGGCTAGGGGAGCATTTTCTTAGAACTCCCAAAGCTGCATTTTACTTTTTAGCCTTAGGAGAAGAAAGATGCAGGATATGATGTGGTACAGTTCCCTTCCACCCAGCATAAAAACGTAAGCATATAAAATCTTTTCTTTTGTTGTTTTTGGTTTATATACCACATATCAGTGAAATCACATGGTTCTCTGCTTTTTCTGTCTGACTTATTTCGCTCAGCATTACTCTCTCAAGATCCAGGAGATGAGGGTAAGGGAGGTCGAATATATGGTGATGGAAGAAGAAATGACTCTGGGTGATGAACACACAATGGGATTTATAGATGATGTAATACAGAATTGTACACCTGAAATCTATGTAATTTTACTAACAATTGTCACCCCAATAAATTTAATAAAATAAAATAAAATAAAATAAAATAAAATAAAATAAAATAAAATAAAAAATCTTTTCTTAGGCTAAGAGGAGGAACATAGAGTGATTCAGAGGGGATCAAACTAAAAAGTGACCCAGTCCCTATGTTCCAATGGTCTGGCTGTACTGAGATAATGGAAACCTGGATGGGAAGAAGAATTCAAACACTTTGCTATGTTTCTTCCTGGATCTTCTGTGAGGCCTTCCTTAGACTAGAAAAACTGTGACTATGTGTCACTGTTGGAAGAGAAAGAACCTAAAATAAGACTTTTGTCTCTTGAAAGACTTCTGGTAGCATGGAGACCCATATCTTCAAGGCTTGAGGGAGAAAGATGGAATGTTGATTGGGCATGAACGCTGCTGTGTGATGCCCAGAGAACTCGGTGGTGGACTTGTCTGTCATCTAAGGACCATGCTAGTTCTCTTCATCTGTCTCCCCCATATCATGGGAGTTAGAAGCCAGAAAACTTCATTTTCCAACAGAGTTCCAGCTTATATTCCACCAATAAGCTCTTAGGTGAAGTTTGATAGGTGGGACAGAAGGATCTAGTACAAGCAGGCAGGAGAGTCAGCTTCAGCAGACAGCAGATGTGGCTTTTGTCTGTACCTTCTCAGGAGCATCTTAAGAACCACACTATAATAAAAAAAGAAAGAAAGAGAGAGCGAGAGAGCGAGAGTGAGAGCGAGCGAGAGAGAGAGAGAGAGAGAGAGAGAGAGAGAGAGAGAGCGGGAGAGAGAGGAGACTCACTCACCTCACTGCTGCAGGCAGATCTCAAGATCTCAGCTATGCCTAGATCTTACTCCCAACCCCTCTGATAGACTCCCTCATTCACATGCTCCATCCACTCCTAAAACTGTCCAAGTATTTGGCTCTGACTGAATTAGAAAGGGCTATTGTGGTTGACTCATTGTCACTGAGTTATATTATAGCATAGATTTTTTTGAACATTTAAGAGGAGTCATGCTCAGGTTTAGGATCACCCCCCATTCTTTTTTCTAGCACAATTATTCACTCCTTCTTTCCTTTCTCTAGTCATTCAGGTTTTTTTAAGACCTGTGCTTATTCTGGGAAACCAGTAGTCCCAGGCTTTCAAGCAGCTTAAAGTCTAACAGGGAAAAAGAAACAGATTGTCCAAAACTAAATTATAGAGAATTGTTACTACAAGGCTAACACTTACATTAGTCTTAAGGGATCATAGAAGGCTTCCTTGGGAACAATCCAACAAGAGACGTAGGGCATTAGAGAAGTTAGACAGAAGTCAAATGTGGGATGGGGTGACAGTGCTCCCCAGGCTGAGGACCTTCTTAGGAAAAGGGTATGAGGCTAAAAGAGTGTGGAGCTTTGGGTGAAGAGCAATGGGTCCAACATGGATAGCCTTGCAGGGTGTAAAGAGACCAGAGATTCTGCTCCATTTGCTTCAAATTCAACATCCATGGTCCAATCTACTAAGGATGAGGAGCTAGAAAATTGAAGGTAGGCACTGGCCTAAACAGAACGGTTAGAGAAGAGCAGTGAAATTTGGTGAAGAGCTGAAAGATTGCAAATAAACAGATAGCGAACACAGAGATTTCCAATAAGAAATAGATTGTAGGTGGACACACAGTCAGGTAAAGCGGTAGAAAGTAAATTCTTCCTGGAACAGACATATGCCCGTAGGAGCTACAATTCTGCATTCAAGTTTTCCCTCCACACCCGTTAACATCCTACAATTTAACTCAATTCTGACATTACCTACCTAGAGGTAGCTTCAGATTCCACACGTCAAGCACTCATTCCTATAAGGCTGTCCATCCTGCAACTTGAGACACCATTCGAAAGTTCAGTTTGTCACCTACGCTTCCTACAGACTGGCTATAGATGGGGCATTCCACTGAATTCCTAATTATCCCTTCTTAAGTTCTACTAATTATCAAGAGAGACTCACACAACTCATGGAAACATTATACTTACTATATTAACGATTTACTGTAAAAGGAACTCAGAAACAGCCAGATGGAAAAGATGAACAGGGCAAGGAATAGCGGAAGGGGTGTGGAGTTCCCATGCTCTCTGAACATACCACTCTCCCCGAATCTCCTTATGTTCACCAACCTGGAAGCTCTCTAAACCCTGTCCTTTGAATTTTCAGGTAGGCTTCATTATAATGGCATAATTGATTATATCATTATCCATTGGTGAGTGAACTTAATCTCCAGCTCCTCTCCCTCCCAGGACATCTGGGGGTAGGGCTGAAAATTCCAACTATCTAATCATATGGTTGACTGCCAGGCAACCAGCTTCCATCCATAGGTGCTTTCCCCCCACAAAATGGCAATTTATTAACATAATAAAAGACACCTCCATTGTTTTCATCATAAGAAATAGCAAGGGTTTTAGTGGTTTTGTGATAAGAATGGGATTAATACCAAATACATATTTCTTATCATAAATCACAACGGAACCCTGCAAAGAAACCACAGATTTCAGGTCAAATTTACTTGACATTTCTATGAGACCTGTTGGATACAAGCCTATGTAAAGATAATTTTCATGTGTAATCACCTTTATTACACAGAAAACTCATATATCAAGAATTTAAGATAATCTTATAGTAAATTTTTCTCAAAGTTCCCCAGGGGTTAAGAGTACACATTATTAAAAGCACAGATATTTTATGCTGATCAATTATAGATACATTTAGTGTTTAAAAGTATATTGCTATTTTTTCAGCCATGTTCTACAAATAATATTTTAAATCAATGACCTCAACAATAAAATATACCATTGGTATTGAGCATTTATTTTTAACTACCAAGAAACTCAGACTCAAGCAATTTATTAGGGAAGAAAAAAGGAAAAAGATTATCCACTTGAAGTTCCTAAGGACTCATTAGTTTCTTCTTGGTCAGATAGAGCTGTATCTCTTTCTTCATGGAGCCTGGGGCCAGCCAGGAAGGCTCCAAGTTTCCAACATTAAGGGAGGGGAACTGTAATTCCTGGATAGTAATCCAACTGATTAGTTCAAGAAGAGGACAAGAACTGTGAGAGCTGAAGAAATGTGGGGTTTCTGATCATAAAATAATTTGCCAACACACCGACTGACCAAGTGAGGGAGGCTATATGGCACTTATAACAGAGTGAGTGTATAACATATATTGGCCTTGCTCACAGACTGAAAAGATAAATAAATTAAACTCTTCATTGTTCATAATGCAAAAAAGGAAACCCAAAAAGGGAGTCTTAGCAAATCTATAATACCAGTGTATGACACAATATGTTGTAAGAAGTCCAAGTGCTTTAAGTGCAAAAATATCATCCTAATGTCATTTGTTCCAATGATAACTTGGAGAAATGTTGCTTTAGGAGATGGGAAGACTGCAGTAAGTATACCAGAGAAATAAAGGAAAAGAGCCTCCCCTTTACATGGCACAGCCTGCCGCTTGAGAAATGGGAAGAGCTATCAAGCAGTGTGAAAACCACAAGGTGATCTTGCTGGATTAGATTTATATCTCTAATATGCAACTAAACATGAAATAAGTTTTGTTATTTCATCTTCTCAGGAGCTTCTGTTATATGTGGGCATGGACAAATGAGGAGCTCTATATAGGCTGATCTGAATACCCTCCTTGCCAATAATATCTGCTTCAACTGCCTCCCCCAAAGCCTGAATTTCCTCCCTCAGGTTGCCCCTTGATATTAACACACTGACCCATGAAGGTCCTCTTTTAAAATGCTAACATGTGTCTAAACTAGAGTCTTATATGCATTACGTTTTCTCTACAGAAAAAAAAAAAATGTGTAGGATACTTCGGTTCCAGTCTTCCTAAGAACTTTCCTCGGGGAGTATGGGGACAGAGCCCCAGAGAGCAGTTTCCAGGCTCTCGGCCTCATGTGGAAAGGTGCTGGCTCGGGTAGTAGATGGCCGTCAGCTGTAGCCGGTTAGCCAATTGGCCACTGATATAACTGCCGCGGCTGCGCTGGTGAGTGAGTCGAGTGGAGTCAGTCAGTTGGCAGAAAAGTGGACAGCAGGTCTCATGTCATGTGAATCCAGCATCCAGTGAGACCATAGTGGTATGACTCCCTACCTATGGCTCCGTGGGTGTTCCTTTTTGGCCTCACCATATCCTGCGTTATGTGGGGAGCGGGAGCAGAGACCCCGCAGGCCGCCCCGCATGACAGGAAGTCAGAAGTTAATTTGGAACATTATCAGCAGGTTGTTCTTACATATTTTGGACCAGTATTCACAGCAGTCTATACTCTGCAGGACTTGATGGGTTCACTGTCACTGGCTAGAAGCTGCCCAGAAGAGCACCTGTGCACAGATTCTTCTTGGTGCTGTCCAAACCTGAAATCAGGCCAAAAGGAGGAGCAGTAGGGTCCAGAGGCTAACGTTTCACCCAGGGAGATTTTCTTGTCTGGATCAGGGCAGGAGGATGGGGAGAAGGTGGGGATAGTGCAGGAATTGTAACAGCAACAACAACAAAAAAGGAGGAAGAATAACTTGTGGGAATTGCTCAAAGGGCGCAAGAGTGCATAATAAAAGTAAAATGACAGAAAAAAAAGATGTTAGGAGTTTGTATTAATAGAGAGCCATCTTGAGAATTGAGAATATGCCCTGAACTTTGCTTAAAAAAAAAAAAAAAAAGGAAAACAGCCATTTCATGTTTCAAGAAAATTTTGCCTTGAGAAATTAATGGTGTGAGGTATTTCTATTGTGGTCCATGTCACAACTTCCCAAGTGAGTAAAAAGAATCCTTGGCTAAACAGTAACTAAAAGAAGAAAAAAAATCTGTTACTTTTAGAGCACAATGGAAAGAAGAAAAAAATGGGGAAATCTCCTTAGCCACTGAATTTCCTACCAGATAAAATAACTTCTGTATTTTGGTCTTCCTCTAGGTGTCACGATGAGGTGTGGTACAGAAAGACACCATCTCTCTGTGGTATAATGGCCAACTGAACCAATCTAACTTGGAGTTCTGAATGATGATAGCCTAAAACCTGTAAGCCTGATTTCTCTGCAAAATTCCAAAAGGATTTTTTTGTCATTTATTTCTGGTAATATACAAAGCGTTGTAAGTCAATCTGCTCATGTTTCTCCAATACACTTGATTGTTGCAAAGAAGCAAAGGCAGTTATCTCATCAAAAAGTAATCTTGAATCTGAAGCTAATTCATTAGCTCTCCAGATGTTTGTAAAAGGAATGTCTAATCATTGGCAGTATTGTTAAATCTGTAGACCAACTCAAGGCAATGGCCAGCATAATTAACACCTGTCATGAAGATAATTAGCAGAATTTTAAATGCAAGTGGAACCCTTAGTTTTTCCTTTATGTCTCTGAGACTGTTTCTGATTAGTTCATTCATTTATTCTTTTCTTTAGATTCCACATATAAGTGAGATCATATGGAATTTGTCTTTCTCTGTCTGACTTATTTCACTTAACATAATGTTCTCTAGGTCCATACATATTGTTGCAAATGGTAAGATTTCATTCTTCTTTATGTCTGCGTAATACTCCATTGTATAAATGTACCACAGTTTCTTAATCCAGTTGTCTACCGATGGGCATTTCAGTTGTTTCCATGTCTTGGCTATTGTGTATAGTGCTACAATAAACATAGGGGTGCATAAATTTTTTTGAAGTAGAGTTTTGAAGCTGAAGTTGAACAATAATGAATGTCAACTACAATTTCATATATATATATATATACACACACACATATAAATAGTTATATATATATATATATATATATATATATATATATATATATATATATATTTACAAGAAGCGGAGTACAGCATTAGGAATAGAGACAGTGGAAATGTAATGGCTGTGTGCGATGTCAGAGAGGTAGTGGATGGGGGGAGGGGATTGTCACTGTGAGGGATATAAATGATAAATGTCTAACTACTACATTGTTTTGTGCACCTGAAACTAACAAAAAAAAATTTTTTAAAGTTTACAAAAAGCAGTAATTCTAAATAAATCTGTTTATCTAGGGAAAAAAATAAAATAAATGCAAGTGGAAATTTTATGGACTTATTTTAGGTGGTTGAGAAAGCAATACCTTTCTAGAATCATATAAAGCTTTTCTCTAATTCTATATCCAAACATTTGTATACAAATCTCTAAAGAAAATAGATGCCTAAAAACCCCACTTAAAAGAACAAAACAGATATTTCTGAAATCTTAATATTTTGATTAGAAGAATATGTTTAAATCCCAAAGAATGGAAAATAGCATGCCTTGATCTGAGGAATGCTAGTGTTCTTCCACGGCAGCCTCATGTAGGCCAAGTGAGTGTAATTACTTAGACGGAGCAGCCTGTTTTTCAAAGGCTTGATACTCCTCCATTGCCTCCTGGAATTGCTGAAAACTACAAAGATTCACTTGGGTACAATTACAAGCATTGCTTTTCAGAGAGTGTTATATAAATATTGCTTGGAAGAAAGAAGGAAGTTGAACAGATAAATCAGTAATTGGGAAAACTTTCAGAGATTTTATTTTCACCATTTGTGATTACTTAGTCATGAAATTATAGATTAAAAATGTACGTTTCTTTTGCTACTGTCTATAGCAAAAACAAAACAAAAATATAGTCCTAGAGAAATACTTGTGTGTGTGAGTACATGCACGCACACATACACACCATCACTATTTGTAAGAAAAAGCTAAGTGAGAAGCACGTGGTTATTCTCTTGGCCAAATCTTATCCTGTGCTTTGTCACATGCAGAGTTTTGGGGAAGGAGATTGGGGGTTCCCTTTTCTCCCCACAGCACAGTTGCCTCCCAATTTGCATTGTTTAATGTGCCCCATTGATAATCACACTGAGTCATGAAAAACTACTCTTGTAAGAATACCAGGACCACACAAGTCAGGTTCAGGGTCCAGAAGTCAATTAGCCAGATTTTGAGAAAAAGAGAAACTAGTTCTGGATTTTCCTACTTTTCTCTGTGGCCAGAATCTACTGTTGGAGGGAAAATCATGTAGATACTTCAGCCTACCCTCTGGAGTTCTTAAAACATATCTCCACCCTTTCCCCCTTTATTCTAATAGCCTTTGTGGCAAGGCAATATTCCAGCGGTGCCATTTAAACATAAAAGCAAAGCCACAAAAATGTGCTGCCTCAATTTGAATTCCAGAGCATAAAAGTGATTCTCAGTTTACCTTCAGACCTTTGCTGTATCTGAACTTTGGCCTACTTGATTCCTAATTATGGACAGGTACTGGAGCGCTAACGTCTAGGGTTGGGGTGTCTCACCTTGCTCTCCTTTTTTCTAATCATTGTTTCTGTTGGGCACAGTTGGAAGCTCAGCTAAGTTAGAAGCATTCTACTGGATTCTTTAAAAATAAGCCAGAGGAACATTATAGAACAGTGGTTCCCAAACTAGAGTGCATCAGAATCACCTGGAGGGCTTGTTAAAACACAGATTCTGGGGCCTCCCTTTCAGAGATTATGATTAATGAAGGGTGGGGGGTGGGAAGAAGAACGAGAATTTGTATTTCTAATAAGTTCCCGGGGGCTGCTTCTGTTGCTGTTCTGAATACACTTGTCTAGAGTTGTTCACAGACAGGAAGCCAGGCAGTAAGAGAACTCATTCGTTCATATATTCATTCCTCTAGCGTTAGTCACATGTGGCCTAGTCTCAGGCCCTCTGCCAGGCTGTGTGAGGCACCTTGAATAAAGTCCAGGGCAGAAAGACAGTCACATGAGTTTCATAATATGTTATGGGTAATAGAAATATGAACAGAAAAGAATGGGGTGCAAAGGAGGCAAGGCTCAATTTTGTCTGGATGTGTGGGTAAGGCCTAAAGCTCGCATGAAAAATTTAAAGAAAAAACGATATTTGGGCTGCATCTTGAAAGGGGAGCCCAGAATCACCAGCAGGGCAGCACCACACATAGTGGCCTGAGGCTGTTGAGGCTGTGACAGAGAATATTATATGCAGATCTATAGGCACATGTAGCCTAAGAAAGAGGGAGAAAAGGATGGAGAATAGATGAAAGACTTAAATAGTCTTATACAGTCACAGCTTAGTCAGAACATGAACGCTAGAGAATGTTAAGTCAAATCAGACAGAGAAAAACAAATACCATATGATCTCATATGTGGACTCTATAGAACAGAATAAATGAACAAAAAAAACAGAACTAGAGATATAGGCAAAAAAACAACTGATGGTTGCTAGATGGGAGGCGGGTGAGGATAGGGGAAAAGGTAAAGGGATTAGAAAGTACAAATTAGTAGTTACAATATAGTCATGGGGATATGAAATACAGTTTGGGGAATATAATGAATAATGTTGTAAAGATTATGTAGGGTGTCAGAAGGGTACTGGACTTATTAGGAAGATCACTGCATAGACTGTGTAGATGCCTGACCATTGTGCGATACACCTGAGGCTGAAGTTGAATAATACTGAATGTCAATTATTATTTTTATATATATATATATATATATATATATATATATACACACACATACATATACATATATATGTATGTATCTATATACATACATAAATATATACACATATATACATATATCTATATATATACATATATATGTATGTCTATGGTCACAGGAGGTAGAGTACAACATAGGGAATATAGTCAGTGGAACTGTAACAGCTATATACGATGTCACAGAGATAGTAGATTAGGGGGTTATCACTTTATACATGAGGGGTTCCATTGTTTTGTACACCTGAAACTAAAAAATAAAAAAAAGCAATGTGATAGAGGATATAAAGAATATGTGATGTTACTGAGACGAATCATAGGAATTAAGAATGGATTGAATGAGGGTAGTGAAGGGAGATGATCAGTGATAGCCGATCAGAATAAATGGGGGAATGAGTTCATTAATAGACATATCAAATGTGAAGCGTCTATGGGGTATAAAGGTAGATCTCTCTGTTAGGCAACTAGACATACGAGCCCAGGAGACAGATTTGGGCTGGAAGTACTCAACTTTGACATATTAGCAGTTGAATTCTTAGAAGCAAATTAGATTTTTAATTTGTTTATCTATTTGTTAAATGTTTACTGAGCACTTAGTACATGTCAGGCCCATGTGAAGAGTATATTAGTTTTCTGTGGTACTAAGTTACACAAATGTAGCAGCTTAAAAAAAACAAAAAAACAAAAAACATTTATAATCTCACAGTTCTCTGGGTCAGAGGAGCTGGGTTGGTTGTGTTGGTTCCTCTGCTACACATTTCACAAGGGTGATATCAAGGTCTCTGTATTGGCAGGCCTGTGTTCCTTCCTGGAGCCCCTGAGAATGAATCTTTGCAGGCTCATTCAGGTACTTGGCAGAATCCAGCTCCTATGGTTGTAGGACTGAAGGCCCCATTTCTTTGCTGGCTGTCAAGTTGTGGTCCACCTAGAGGCTGCCTGCACTTTTTCTCATGTTTTCCATATGGCGTCCTTCAGCAACTGTGAGTGGAGTTCCTCTCATGCTTTAATTCTCTGGCTTCCTTTCTTCCGTACCTCTCTGCTGTCATTCTCCTCTGAGGTATCTCCAGAGAAATTTCTCTGCTTTTAAGGAGTCATGTGAGTCGACTGGGCCATAACCTTAATTAAATCTGCAAAGTCTCTTTTGCTATGTAAGTAAGCTAACATACTCACAGGATCCAGAGATCAAGTTGTGGGCATCTTGAAGGTCATTCTATCACAAAGAACCAGAGATTCTGTATTTAGCAAAACAGACCTAATCCTTGCCTTCTTGGAGTTTACAGAGTAGGAAGATGTTTAGATCTAAATCAAATGTTTAGATCTAAATCAAATGATTATATCTAAAGCAAAGAACCATATGATTATAAAGTATGATGAAATCTCCGAAGGACACTAGAGTGTAAAACATGGTGAGGAAAAATGCTGGCTGCTCTGATATGTAGGGAGAAGGAATGTTTCACAAGGTCATGAAAATTGAGTTGAGATCTGAATGATGGATGGGAACTACGTAGAAAAACAGGGCTGAGCGAAGAGCATTTCAGAAGGAAGGAACAGCATATCCAAATGCCCTAAGGTAAAAGTGGTATAAAGAACTGAAAAAAGACAGGAGTGTCTGGAGTAGAGGGAATAAGAAGATGATCTTCCATCATTGATCATCTCCTTTCATTCCTCTCATTCAGTCCATTCTTAATTCTTGTGATTCTGTGTATTAGAACTCGTATTCCTTCTGTCCTCTAGCCCATTGTTATCCGAAATAATTCCTATATTAATGACTAGCTAGGTCAGTGATGGCCAGACTATGGCCCATGGGCTAAATTCTGCCTACTGCCTGTTTCTGTAAATAAAGTTTTATTGAAACACTATCACACCCATTTGTTTAGATATTGTCTCTGGCTCCTTGGTACTATAATGGTAGAGCTGAGTTGTCACAACTAACTGTATGGCCTGCAAAGCCTAAAATATTTATTTTCTGGCTCTTTATAGAAAAAGTTTCCAATTGCTGATCTAGATGAATAGATGTGTCTTTCAAGAGAAAGCTCAAGTTCAGGAGGAAGAACACACATTTTGGTTTGGACATGTTGAATTTAAGAACTATTGAGATATCCAAATTGGAACAGTAAATACATGTTTAGGTTTTTGAAGTTCAGTGTTTTTGTTGTTGTTGTTGTTGTTGTTTTTTTAATGGCTCAAAGAGGAATTTAATTTCCCATTCTCCTTTGAAAAGACTTATTGTTTTGTAGCCATGGTGACAAGTTACCATTATAACCATTTTAAATCAGTTTAATTAATCAATTATAATGTGCTTGGATAACAGGTTTTTGAAAGCCAGCCAATGAACAACAGTGCCCCTCTTTAGAAAGACAGCCATTTGGCAAGAGCTTCACTCCAATGAACATACTGGAAAGTGAACATATTCATAGCAGTGTTCTCCAAGCAACCATACTTCTATAGCTATGTCAACCTATTCTCTGAACTGTATACTTCCTAAAAATTCAATGTAAAATCAGTAGTCTGCTTTGTTTGGAGAGACTGGGTCTAAAAATTATAACTCTCCCTTTCTTAGTTGAGTAATAAATACAGCTTTGTGTATCAGTTAATAAATGGTGCTTTCTTCCTTTAACTTAACATGAGATTTTTTTTATTTTTTTTTAAGTAAATGCCTTAAGTACATAGTTGTGGCCACGATAGAAGAAGTGACTGTTTAGGGAGAACATATTGTGTGAGAATTCAAGAAGGCCTAGGATGGAGTAACACGAACTCCAATATTTAATGATTATGTAGAGGAGGAAGAGATTCAAAGGAGGCAATGAGGGATGAGCCATGAAGATACAATGAAAATCAAGAATGTGAAGCTGAGGCCAGAAAATGTTTTAAAAATAAAGAGTCAAGAAGAGGGTCAAGTATTATTGAGAACTTACTTAAGACAGAAACTGAAATTTGTCTACTGGATTTGGTGACAAGGAGGTCATTGTGAATTGTGAAATATGCTTGTTTGCACCAATGACATTGAAATTAAAGTTGGATGCTGTGATATGAGTGGAGGTATGGAAATGAGAACAAAATGTGTAAATGATTCTTTGGTAGATAGAGAAAAATGGATTTGGTGTCATTTTGTTTTTAAGATAGGAAAGTCTTGACCATGTTAATATGCCGATGTCAGAAGTTCGCTGAAAAGGTTAAAGATATAAGAGATGAAAAAAATACATAATCAATAGTATGGTAAATACTGAGACAGTGAGAGGGGAAGAGACCAGAAAGGCAGTAAGGAATTGCATTTAGATAAGAACATGGGTACCTATAATAAATGAAACATAACAAAAAGATAGAAGCAAGAATGGATAGAGATCAGATTGGGTTTACAGAATGTATGACCTAAAGCTGCAGGAGTACCCATTTGATTGTTTCTTTTGTCTTTTTGGAGGAGGAAAACAAAGTCATCTTTTGACTATGAAAAAGAAAATGGAAGAGGTTGATTGGAGTATACAGAAAGTATGACATTTAGAGGAGGAAGAGAGGGAGAGCCAAGAATAGGACACTGATAAAATCATATTTTATGAGGTAGGCAATATTAGATTGAATATACTGAAGAAAAAAGAAAGAGGAAAAACCAAGAGAGTGGTTTAATAAAAACCAAGAGAAAGGAAAGTTTTACATAAAAGCAGACACTAGTTGAAGAGGACAAGTAAGAAAAAAACTAAAATTGTCAGTTGGACTTAGGAATTAGAACACTGTTGGCTTTTTCATGGAGAATGGGGACAGAGATGTGATTATAATAGTTTAAAAGGTGAATTGGAAGATTTCCAGTTAAACATGTAGATTAAACATGATATATATTTATTTCTGCTTCTTTAATATGTGAGAGTAAGAATTTACTCTCTACTTATATTTCGTGTGATGAGAGTTAAGAAGTTAAAAATTGTGTACTAAGAGAGCAAAGTACAGGAGAGGATACAACAAGTTATTATAGTTGTCAACAAAACTCTGGAAGATGAAAAGCTGATGGAAGAGTCAACAGAGATGAGAAAAGTAAACAGCAACTGCCAAAGAGAGAAAAGTTATTTCAATACTGCTATGGTCTGAATGTTTCTGTCACCATAATACTAATATGTTGAAATCCTATTACCCAAAGGGATGATACTAAGAGGTAGAGCCTTTGGGAAATGTTTAGGTGATAAGGGCAGAGCCCTCATGAATAGGATTAGTGTTCTTGTAAGAGAGATCCCACAAGAGCTTCCTAGCCCTTTCCACCATGTGAGGCTAGAACAAGAAGTCTATGACCCAGAAGAGGGTCCTTACTTGACCATGCTGATCTTGAACTTCCAGCTTCAAGAACTGTGAGCGATAAATTCCTATTATTTATAAGTCACCCAGTCTATGGTATTTTGTTATAGCAATTCAAATAGACTTAGACACAGAACCATGAAAAGCTCAGAAATTGGAGCAACAGATCATAATATGGGCAAAAAACCCTATTTATGTGGAACAGCTTGATCAAGAAAATGTCATTATACTGAGTGATGGGATCTCCAAGGCCACTTGACTACTTATGGGTTCTAAAATGCTAGGGACTAGACATATGCACAAGTTGGATTTTGAAGGCTTCTGTTTCAACAAAATGTCAGACACTGATATCTGAGCCTCCTCCTCACCCCAACCTAGAGCTGTGCATAAATCCCTGCCCAATCAATGACCAGATGACACAGTCTGTCCATGCCATAGAATTTCAAATGAGCTGATGGGCAACTCATTCCTAAATGCAAATGAACAAAGACCACCAGTCATTTGTGGAAGGGCACTAATACAGCAGAGAGAAGAAAACAAAGAGGAATGGTCAAACAGAGACTAGAAGGAGCAATCCTCCCTACCTCCATAAAAAACAAATTAATATTCTCAGAGAAAGAAAAAGAAATGTAGATAGACATAGATAGAGATTATGCCCAAGAAACAAGAACAGTGATAGGAAGGGAGTCTCAGCGGAAGCATGCTTTTGGAGATGAGGACTTGAAGAAATAGATAAAAGTGTTGGAGAATTGGGACTAGTGGGGGTGGGTTGTGAATCATGAGAATGTTGTTTTTCATTACAATCCACGTATACTATTCAACTTAAATTTTTATGCATGTATTGATTTGATAAAAATAGAAAATATTTAAAATAAGCAAATTAGAAAGGATGTGTGGACAAAAGAATATAAATAATCTTTTCAAAGGATCTTTGCTCTAAAGAATAAAAAAAGATAGGACTATGGTAGTAAGAAAGGTTTTCTATTATTTTAAATAGGATAAATGTGAGTGTACTTAGAGTTGGGGAGAAGAATGAGAAGGAGAAAAAGGATCAAAACACAGATAACAAAGCAAGGTAATGGAGCTGATGTGGGGCAGTTACAGGATCCACTGTGCAAATTAAAGGCTGAGCTTCAGGACAAGCTATTCTCTCCTCTGAAATGACAAAGTGGAACACTGATGGAATTTATGCCTGATGGCTCTCATTTTCTCAGTAAAGGAAAAACAGTCACCTGAAGCAAGTGATACAGTGAAAGGCAGGGGAGAACGAAAGGAGTGCTAACAACTTAGAATATCCTTGCGGGTAACTGAGGAAGCAAGCAACCTACAGTTGTGTAAAAGATCTTTCAAATCAAAACGAAGCTCCAAGGCCATACTTTTTAGTAACAGGTCTACACAGATGAATGATTTTTTTTTTTTTCGGGGTATTTATCAGCTTTTTAGGAAGGGTAAATGGATGGCTGAATTTGCAAGAATATTCACAAAAAGTGAAACACAAGTGTTCACCGAGGAGAAGTGGGCTATAGAAGGAAGGAAATAGACTTAAAGAAATAATAGGAGTTAAATAGTTAGCAGTTGTTGGGACAGCCCCAGAGAGCAGTTTCCAGGCTCTCAGCCTCACATAGAAAGGTGCTGGCTCAGGTAGTAAATGGCCATCAACTGTGATTGGCTGGCCATCAGCTGTGGCTAGTTGGCCGTCAGCTGTAACCAGTGAGCCATTGGCCACTAATATAACTGCTGTGGCTACGCTAGTAGAAAATGGGGCTAGCAAGAAGATGGTGGCTGAGCTAGCAAGCGGCGGAGTGAGGGTTGCGGATCATGTGGCTCCTGTTTCCTGTGTCCAACCCAGCCACCAGTGAGAATATGGTGGTATAACTCCCCTACCTATGGCTCCATGGGTGTTCCTTTTTGGCCTCACCATATCCTGCCTTCTTATGTGGGGAGCGGGAGCTGAGACCCCGCAGGCTGCCCTGCACGACAGAAGTCTTAAGATACACAGAAAACCTGCTGTACAGAACAAGGGGAGAAGAAAAATATAAGGATGATTATGGTCAGAAATTGGATTATTGGAGTTTAAAGTTTCCCAACCTGTGCCGAGGTCCTTGAGTGTGACCCTGGTAGAGTGTGGCTCAAGTGGTGGGCTATTGTCCAAGTGTAGGAAGAGAAGAATCTATCCTCTGATGAGGCTAATCAGGACGATGATTGATCATGGAGGTGTGGAAAGGAAGTAAACCAGATACCAATGCTTGAGGCATGATGGGGTACTTTTGCTACATGTGGGGACCTAAGAGAAGGGATGTTGCCTAAAGGTAGAACCATAAGGATCTGTAGGTAATAAAAGTCACCAATGCCTTTGTAAACATTTCTAAATTTTCCCGTCTCTTTATTCAGCTGAATGTGGTTACCTGGCCCAACCAGCCAAAGAATCCAGTGTCACTAAAGAAGTAACTTGGATGAGATTAAGAATTGCTGCCAAAAGAAACTATCATGAGAAAAATGCTGGAGGTGGTGCAATGGAAGGGAATCCAAGTCAGCCATAAGAATGTACCTGCTGAAATACTTAGAGCCAAGACAGAATCAGATGAGCCCAACAGAAGGCAATCAGGATACCTGGGCCAAATCAAAGAGAATGGCTCCTTTTAATTCCAATTTTTATATACATGTACACTTGGGAATTTTTATGTACATGTACATATATACATGAATAACTATAAAAGCTCCCTGTTGAATTGTCAACATACAGGGATCTTAATGGTATGATAAATAGGACACACAGGGGCGAGAGTGGATGGTCAGGAGCTGATTCGGGGCAGTGTGGAAGGGACCAGTACAAAGCCTGTTCCAGCATGACTAGCCTGTTGATACTGTTGAGAAGACCATTTGGGGTGTGTGGCACTGGCCCTTGAAAGTTGTTTTGCATTTGCCTATGAGACCAGCATGGAAGCCTTTGCAATAGGTGGTAAGGTTATCCTCAGAATGTGTTTCCTGCCTGCTTCTCTTCTCTAATATCAAATGTTGAATGTTTTCCAGCCCCTGTTGTGTGTCACACTAGGGCACCATGAAAACTCCTCTTGTTTATTATTTCCCTCCTCTGTCTTCCTGCTCCTTGTTTTCCCTTCTATAAGGGCAGACTCTTTCTTGGCAATTTTTATCTCTGAGCTTGGAGCCCCTCCCCATTTCCTTTGCCTCTTTACTCCCCAGATGTGCTTTGATTTATTAACAGATCTACAGGGAGCCTCAGAACTAAGAGAACTAAAAAATGATTGCTACATTCCGCCAATCTTCCTGAGCCCACAGACTCTAGGCATCAACTGCCTAAATATTCACAGAAAGTTATTTTAGGGAGTGAATTTCGGGCCATTGTGAAATTCCAGTGGCTTTAGTTTCCTCACAAGTTTCTGATAGTCAAGCTTTTTAGACGGGATTTTTGGAAGCTGTGTTGCTTACAGGTCTCTGAGTTTTAATTACAATCGTGGATCTATCTCTAATGCCCTGTATTAAAGCAAGACTCTGAACCTCTCTGTTCTGTAAAATGGAGAGCACACAAAGCATCCTTGAAGAGCTATGGTCAATGAAAGCTAATAAATAGTGCCACGAAACAGCTAGGATGTGGATGCAGGAATGGGGTGCCTGAGAAACACTAAATAAAATGATACAGTGAATAGTCCAAGAATTAAGAATGTGTAGTGGTCTGCCAGCGGAAAATATTAATGTCTCATTAATACAGAGTCAGGGCTTCACAGAGGCAAGATTCTGCTATAGGAATACAGCACAACCATCAGTCTCCACCCTCCCTCCAATTGGGGTCTCTTTCCCAACCTCCAGGGCAGCAGTACCCTTTGTATATCTGCTAATTGCTCAGACCTACCCATCTCTATATTACCCACTCCAGCAGCAATCTTCACAGTCTTCTACCACTTTCCCCTGATTCCTTTTTTCCAAATTTGATCCGGCCTATGTGCAAACCTCTTGGACTTAGTTATCTGCTGGATGATGATAGATAATAAGGGTGATTAATAAGGGCTATAATCCTAGCAAAGTATTTTGTTAGGTCTAAGTAGGACTCACTACAAATATGTACACTTTCATAAATCGTCCTTAAGTGATTTCTAATCCTAGGAATTTCAAGCAAAGTAACTATCTCACCATGTAGAGGAGAGATTTTAGGTTACTGGGGTTTTCAGCATTATAAAAGCAGTTGCTAATTCTACCTACACCTATGATGGAGGGCCATCCATTAACAAGAGAAATCAATATCTCAGGGCAAAGTTTCTAACTTACTTCAAGAGAACATACTGATTACTAAGACAACTTTATCCCCCCTATAGCCAATGAAGGAAGCACAACCTCTTTGATCCTGACCCAGCTCTTTAATATTTTAGGTAGTGCAGATAAAGTTAACTTTCAACAACCCAAGGTAGATTATCTGCAAATCTGGTTTTTACCTACTTATGTTGACATTGTCATTCATTTTGTCTATTTAAGCCCTCTAAAGCATTACTGTTGCTTCTATTTACTCTCATTCCCTGTATGCAATAATGATAATTTCTAACAATTGTTTGGCATTTTATGGTTTTTGAAACATTATCTTATTTGACATAGCCTCTAACTATTCCATAGTTGGAAGGAAAGTCTTTAAAATAATAACAGTTTGTGATCACATTTTTTTCTTTGGGATGGTGTATGCTACCATGTTAGAAGCTGATTTAGAAACAAATACACACACACACACACACCTATAGATGTATATATATATATGTTTGTTATATATATATATATACACAAACATATATATATATACATACATATATATATATATATATACACATACACCTATATATATACATATATACATATATAGGTGTGTGTGTATATATATGTGTATATATACACACACACATATATATATATATATATATATATATATATATATATATATATATATATATATATAATTATGTTGGTCTTTTGCACAGATTTAGTGGTGCCAGTGACTATCCCAACAGTAAATGAGGACAAGGAAAGAAATAAGCACTTAGAAGCTCGGAAACATCCAGATCCTCCTAGCACTGTCCTATTGGGCTCAGAACCTAGAACATCTCTATGTTTCAAAGGCAAAATCAAAGTCATACTCAAAAGTGGTGTTTGGCCCTTGTATTTATGATCAATTGATTTTCAACAAAAGTAACAAAGCAGGTTAATGGAGACAGGACAGTCTTTTCAACAAATTGTCCTGGGGTAACTGAATATCCACATGCCAAAAGATGAACTTAGACCTTTACCTCACACCATATACAAAAATTATCTCAAAATGGATCAGAGACCTGAAGTATAAGATAAAACTATAAAACTTTTAGAATATTCAACACCTTGGGTTGCATAAATATTTCTTAGATATGGCACTAAACACAGATATATAAAAGAAAGAAAATAACAAATTGGACTTTGCTAAAATTCAAAACTTTCGTGCATCAAAAAATATTAAGAAAGTAAAAAGACAAGCTATAGACTGGAAGAAGATATTTGCAAAGCATATATCTGATAAAAAGGTTTATGTTCAGAATATACAAAGAACTCTTACAGATCAATATATACAATGAATAACCCAGTTACAGAATAAGCAAAAGATCTGAATACCCATTTCATCAAAGAAAATATATAAATAAACAATAGCACACGAAAAGATGCTCAACGTCATTAGTTATTAGGGAAATGCAAATTTAAACCATAATGAGATGCCATTTCACATACATTAGAATGATTATGATTTCTAAAAATAAATAACAAATTGTTGTTAAAGGTGTAGAGAAACAGAAAGTTTAACTGTTACTGACGAGAACAGAAAATAAAATGGAACAGCCACTTTAGAAAACAGTTTGGCATTTCTTAAAAGTGAAACTTTAATTTACCGCATAGCTCAGAAATTCTATCCCTAGGTATCTACTCAAGAGAATTAAAAACATGTCTACACAAAGACTTGCTCTCTAATGTCCATAATAGGATTATCACCACAGGCAGAGTGGAATCAAATCTATCATCCACAAACTGGTGAACATCAGAATTAAATGAATTGTGGTATATTTGTGCAATGGAATACTATTCAGCAATAAAAAAAGAATATAGTTTTGATAAACTCTACATGAATAAACTTCAAAAACATTATACTAAGTGAATGAAAACAGATGCAAAAGACTAAATATAATATGATTCCATTCATTTGAAATGTTGAGAACAGGCAAATCTATACAAGCAGAAAGTAAATTAGTAATTACCTGGGGCTAGGGCAGGGAGAAGGCTTAAAGAATGGGCTGGGAATTAACTAATGAATATGAGGGATCTTATTGGGGTGATAAAAATGTGCTGAAAGTAGATTATGACGATTGCTGCAAAACTCAGTAAATTAATGAAAATCATTAATATAGGTGAATTTTATGGTGTAAATTATGTATATCTCAGTAGAGTTATTTTAAAATACATTAGGACTTATAAATAAATCTCCATTTTCCATCTTGATTGGACAAGAGAACACCCAAAGGCAAAATCCCAAACTCTACATTATCCAAGGAGATTTGTCATTGCATTTTGCTTTAAAGCATGTTTTCCAATTATAATTGAATCTGAATTTGCCTTAGAATCAGTTAATTCACTTCCAACAAAATTATGAAGGAAAACCTCATTCATGGAGAACTTGAAATTGTTTTCTCTGTCTTGCCTGCTCAGTTATTCTCTGCTCCCAACTACAGCACTTCCTTGAATAACATTTTGTTCAATGCCATTTCGTTATAAAGTTGATGTAGAAAAAAAATTGATTTCTGGCCAGCACTGTCTGTGAAATTAACACGTTCTCCCCATGTCTGTGTGGTTTTTTTCCAGGGACTCCAATTTCCTTCCACATTCAAAAGATGTGCACGTTGGGTGAATTGACGTGTGTACGTTGTCCCAATGTAAGTGTAGGTGTGTGTGATTGCCCTACAATGGAAGGGCGTCCTGTCCAGGACTGGTTTCTGCTTTGTGCCCTGAGCTGCTGGGAGAGGCTCCGGCCACCGGAGACCCTGAATATGCGGGTTAGAAAATCATTCTCTTGTTTGAAAGAAATCAATCTTTCTTAAATGTATATATAGCTCATATTACAATGTTTAATATTAGAAGTGTTTTGGGTCTTCATTTAGAAATTTGGTGATGCTTTTGTGACTAAAAATACGCCATGGGAAGTTAACTCTGGCTTATGTCAATTAGCCTATGGTAAAATTGGTTTCCTTACATGTCATTTTGCTTAAAGTAGTAGTTTCCAAGAACCTATTGGCAACATTAAGTTGTCGGACTTACTGTACTGTGGATAGAGAGTGGTTTCTCGAACACACCAGGCAAAGAGGACCTATCAACTTGCAGACTTTCTTTGAGCAGAGAGAGTTAGATTTGTATGGTTCAAAGTTTAAGCAGCATGACGTGTTCATAGTTTTACAGGACCTGGAGATTTTTACTCTCGTTTGTTTTCTCATGAACCTTGAGGCCATGACATAACTCATCCATCTAATTTTCCTTATACTTTTATTTAATGATGTACTCATTTGTAAACTAGAATAAATCAATTCTTCTCTAGGCAGGTACAGATTTATCATTTACAGTATAAAAATCTGTGTGTTCTAAGAACTGATGATAGAATGAATATGATTTTTTATATGTGTAAAATATATATTATATATTATAATAAATTAGGAGATATACATATACACAATTATTTCTTAAATGTCTATAGATGTTTTTGTGATTACTAAAATACAAGGTTATTCAAATGTTATTGAAATCACTGTACATCTGTATTTTTGTGTGGGATGACACAGACACACAAATACACATACATTCTAATACCCTCCAAATTTGAAACCACTAAACTAAATATATCTAAAGTCACTTTCATGTCTCGTTCATGTCTTAAGGCTTCTCTGATATATACAAGTTGGACTGAATAAAGGTGACGTGACATCAACAAAACTTGCAATTAACTATGGCGTTATAAGGATTCTCAGTGAATGTGACATTATCCCAGTTGAGGAATTGCTAGTTTAAATTTCTTGTATTACTGGATAATGAAATGTTTATAATATCTAGTTAGGATATCCAAACCAAATGGCAATCTGCCGGTTAGAACATTAAATTTGAACTTGGAAATAAAGGGAATGTTTTAGTCAGTGTGACAGGCAGAATTCTTCCAAGACCCCCACCCTCTGGGGTATGTGTATAATACCCTCCCCTTGAGTGTGTGCAGAATCTATGACTACAATAGGATACCACTCTGTGATTAATCATGTGATCTGGCAAAAGTGAAGGGATTTTGTAGATACAATTAAGTTCCCCACTTATTTGACTCTAAATTAATGATGGAGATTATCCTGGTTGGACCTGACCTGATCAGGTAAGGCCCTTAAAAGAGAATGTACAGGTCAGAAAAGGAGTCAACAGACTTTTGTTGACTTTGAAGACACAAAATGGTCAAGTTGTGAAGAAGGCCACCTTGTATGGAAAAGTTGGAGCCCTATAGGAGTTGAGGGACTCAATTCTATACCTGTAATGACTGAATTTGGCCAACAACCTACGAACTTGAGAGAGAACCTCAGCTGAGATTGCAGCCCTGTGTGACACTTGATTTCAGCCAGGTGAGAACCTGAGCAGAGGACTCAGTTAACCCATGTGTGGTCTCCTGACCCATGAAAACAGGTAATACATTCGTGTTGTTTTAAGACACTAAATTTGCAGCAATTTGTAACAGAGTAAGAGAAAATGACTACAGTCATATTTAGCAGAACAAAGAACAGTGTTCCTGAAGGAAACCAAGCCAGATTCCACTCCCGTTCAATCCACTGTGCATTGCTCAATGTCAGAAGTCCTGGTTGACTAAGGCACTCTGCAGTATCTTCAATGGCTAACCATTGTATTGCCTGAGTAAGGCCTTGGCCCTTAATGTTGCAGCTCTTAATAACAAATGGCAGGGAGGTAGGAAGGGTACTTAATAACAAAAGGGGGTGGGTACAGACACTGGAGATAAAAGATATTTCCACATTCCTGCAACAGAGGTTATCAGAGAGGGTGTCAGGACTCTATCTGCCTATGTTCACCTGAAAGTCCCCCCAAAAGTCCTTTTCCATGATGACCCAGAGGAACAGGGGCTTATTCCTGGAAGAGTTGAGTTCTCCATGTTGACTTGGTGACTTCACTCTAGAAAGAGCAGCTAGTAACTTTCAATAACTAAATCAAAACAAAATTTCTGCTTGACCAGACTTCCTGATTCTATGATAATATCTCTGCCTCCTCCATCTCATTCCACGTTTTGTTCCCTAATGATCATGGGTAATACTTGTTCCAGTAGCTTTAAAGAAACTCAGCCCAATTACAAGCTTCTGACCCATCGCCTAATCTAGACAGCCATCCTCGCCTGTCCATTCCCTGGGTCTCTTAGCAGACCACAGCCACAATAGCTAGAGCAGCCTTACAAGGATGACAGCTAGCGTCCTGAAGGACGGATGCAGTGTCTTGGCTACTGGCCCATTTCAGCATAATTATCCTGCCTGTGTTTTTGCCCCTCATACTATAACGAATTGCTTTGGAGGAAAAGATCAAACAGTGGGGAAAGCCTCAAGAGGAAGAATACATCTGTTAAGAACTTCCAACGAAAGTGTTATAAAGTGTTTTTGTTTACTAAATCTTTCAAGACTCAAACTGGTTCAAGGGCAATTTAGCTGCCTTGTTTTAAAAAGAGAGAGCGAGAGATTGGAAAACAGACCTAAGAAGGCACCAAAACTAATTAAAAAATAATACACACACTCACACACACAGAAAGCCATATGAAATTATAGGTGCTTTTGTGCAAGGTAAATGTCTAAAATGTGTTTATAAATATTATAAATACACATCTTTAAGATTGTCTTTGCATATGCATTGAAGACAAAAAGGTTTCAATAGTGCACAGAAGTGCTTTATACACAAACACATGTGATCCCAATTTGGGACTGTTTCTAAAGATTTTAATTCTTGGCTCTGTACCTGATTACAAGAGATTAAAATGAATAAAGTTAAAAATTTGTTTTTGGTGTATGTCCTCGGAATTCTCTCTGCCCTCTACCAAATACTCTATAAATTTCAGCAATTACTAGACATTTGTGTCATCCATTTTGATCCTATAAAATAAAATATACATTAGAAAAAGGAGAGGGAAAAGCCTGTAATTTCACTAGGTTTTGGGGTCAGAGGTTGGGCACCAGCTTTATTATACTCTACAATATGTTAATGCTGAATTTTACTCCTCTAGATGATCACGATTGCACTTATAGAATGATAAGTGTTGTCTATTCTGGGACTATTTTGCAGCACAAATAATATTTATTACAAACCACTCAATGCTTATTTACTTGAATTGCAAAATCAGGCTGGAATTTGTAGGAAGTGGAGCAAATACTCCACAAACACATAAACAAGAGGACTGGGTCCTAAGCACACTCTCTAGAAGCCATAACTGTGCTTTCCTTTCTTCTCTTCCCTCACGCTGCTCCTCCTCCCTGCCTCTCTGTACAAAAAAGACAAATAGTTGTATAGGCCCCACAAAAGCCCAGGAAACTGGACAAAGAATGACAGGCTTGGAGCAGGAAGGGGGAAGCCCTTCTGCCAGAATTGCAAATAGGTCTCTCTTTCTTGGGTTTGCATAGAAAATTCTCTGAATGAGCTTTGCGCCTGTCCCTTACCTTCTCGCAGATTGTTAATATAGGCAGGAGGTAAAGTACACACAAAAGGTTTAGAAGGACAAGGGAGGACCCTGGGAAATTTACTAAGAATTAGTGGATCTTCATTTGGTGGCATATAATCAATTCTTGATTGCCTGCACTGGAGGCAGTAAGCAGATGTTCCAAGGCCAATAAGATTGCCTTGTTGCCACAATTATGGAGCCCAATACTCTGATTAAAGCCTTCCCCCCTTTCTCTTAGCTGTTGACTGTGGTGCAACTGCTCTCTCCACCAGCAACAAGACCAAGCTTCTCAAGCTTCTGCCAGGAGCAAAGGCCTGGGGGGTGACTTCTCTGCAGAGCAGAGGAGAGAGGAGGGCAAGGGAAGGAAAGGCATAATGCTTGGCACTTCTGAGGGCCAGGGTGCCTTAGTCTCATTAGGCAGTCCTGTTTCTCCTGAGGCCCACGCTAGTGGACCTGGGTGTATTTGTGTTTGAGTTAGTGAGCAGGTTGGAGTGGGTTTATAACAGCAGAACCAGCTAAGGAGATGCTGAGTTGCTTTTCAAAGACAGCAGACCAAAACTGTCAGTCATGCAACCAACACATGCACAGGAGAGAGAACTTTTACTTCCAGCTGCATCCAGAACCAGTCTCACCCTCCTCCCACCCACAGGACCAGGACATAACTGAAACTTGAACACCGGAACCCTTTCAGATACCAAGGGTCCACTGTTCAGGAAGATCCAATATTGATTCCCCACCTTTTTACCATAAATGGCCAAGTTCCAAGGTCCTCCAGTTAAAACTTGCCCCACCAGTACTTCTACATACCTGTTCCCTCTAGCCCCTTAAAAAGCCGTGGCCTGGTCCAGTGAGCAAGATGGATTTGAGACACCATTAGGTCTCCCATCTTCTTAGTTGGTGCCTTCTCGATCAATAAACCTTTCCTTATTCCAGGTTCTGATGTTTTGAGTTTGGGCCTTTCAAAGTATCAGACACACAGACTTTGTATTCCGTAACAGGTTGTAATCAAACAGTGTTATCTGGAAACTGCCTAGGGCAGAAGAATAGGGGGAAAACCTCCTCTATCACACCCATTGGGAGCCTCCCTTCCCTAAACCCTAGGCCTCCCTCCTCACCCGGACCATTCTCACGCTGCTATTTGGGATTCAAAAAACTCACAGAGTTGGCACTGTATGAGCTAGACTTTTACTTTTAAGGAGGATTCTAGAGGCAAGTATTTTAACCTAAAGGAATAACTGTCTCAGGGTCCCAAGTTAGACACTCTGGTTATCTGGGGGAGGGGAAAGGTTTATGATAAGGAAAGAATGAGCTGCCTGCTATTTCTCCTTTCATATCACCAACAGTACATATTTTCTCCCTAAATAAGAGTCCTATTTTAATAACAAATTTATCATTACTAAGTTATACCCAAATTCATATAACTCTCACTAATCATTTTTAATATTTAAAAAAATATTTTAATACTCAGAGGACTGTTATGATATAGATCCATGGGATACCAGAATGCCTTCATTTTGCAAAATAATAAACTGAGGCTGGAAACAGAACTATGAAAAAGTTAAACTGTGTGTATATACATCAGGCCATTACATGTTGGGGGAAAATATAAATTCAGAAAAAAAAAAAAAAAATCCATAACATCATTCCTAAGTAGTTCTATTATGGACAATAGGTGAATTTTCTTCCAGTCTTGTTTGCTGTGATATTGTTTTTAAATTTATGGTTCTTACATTCATACTGTTTGTACTATATATTTATATATATATATATATATATATATATATATATATATATATATATATATATATATCCTTACACTTTTAAATGCTGTTAAGAACAAATCATCATGTCAATTTCTTATTTTGGCAATAAGACATTTTCATGAACGAATGAGCCTTCATTTGCTAAATGATTTTCCTGATTTTAAACCTTTAGGTGGTTTCTACTGTCACACTAATATAACAAGTAGTACTGTATTCAAATCTTTGCATTTTTGTTTTGCTTTTATAAAAAACTGATTAAATTCAATCAATGTTCTAAAGAATATTTTTAGGTTCAGCTTTTTAAAGATATTTGGAAGTTATTTTTAAATGAGTTGCTTTGAAACTTTGTTTTACAGTGACTTTCTTCAGGGTTTTTTTCCTTATGTAGTCATAGCTAGTCTTTATACTTTCACAAATAAACAGATGTTAGGGGTGTATATTTTTATTGCTGACTTAAAAATTTGTTTAATTTGGAGTTAGTTGGAATAAAATTACAAGTTAATTTTGAAAATTTTCTTTAAAAAATGTTTTTTTATGTATGTTATCTATGTTGTTTTGTTTTTCAATACCTGTGCCAACTGGATGAGCGTATTTAGGCAGCTAACTAGAAGGATCTTTTGGTAGGGACACAAACACCTTCCATTTATGTACAGAAATAAGTGAGCTTTACAGGGAAGCCATAACTTAGAAAATAGCTATGCCTAGGATCTGTGGCACAAAGCAAAGACAAATATTCTTTACACACATGTGCGTACACATACTTCCTCTGCTCTTTGTCTTCAGCCTTCCAACTTGACTTTGTTTACTTAGAAATAGAGGTATCCTCTTTTGTGGTGTCAAAATTCTGAAGCAATAAAATACTTTAAAATTTAACACTTGGAGAACGGCTAAGGCTCTTTCACCTTAATGTTATTTTTAAAAGTGAGGAAATAGCATGTGAACAATTTTTATTTTCTGCCATTGATATATTTTGTAAACTTCCCTAATCCTGACATTGACATTCACAAATAACTATACACTTGGCTTATATTAATTTTTTCTGTGTTCCTCTTTGCCCTTCTTTTTGCCCCATGGACAACAGCATGTTCCAGTATTATAATACATTAGTGCACAAAGCAGCTTTATGTCCAGAGAGAAATGAAACATTCCAATGGCTTTTCTTACCAAGTCCAGACACAGTGACCCCTTGGCATCCCATCTGAAGGCACACAGTTGAAGATTGTGGATAGATAACCTGAAGCAAAACTCAGCCCTGGAATTCACTCTGCTTTGTGATTTTCTGTGTTTAAGAACTGAACATTTAGAACATTTATGATCTGTAAAATGAATTCTCTAAAGGTTGAGCCCACAACTTTTGGCCAATAATTACATGTGAGAGTAAAATACAATAAAACACATGTTGGAAGCAGTATCCCTGAGTACTCCAGAGATGAACAGCTATATTATTAAAGCTACCTACATTTGGGCGATTGTCCAAAATATTTGCCTTTTTACTCCTCCCCCTTTCTAGAGCTTGCCCTCCCCCCGAAATGCTTGAAAGTAAATATAACAACAATGCTTTTGAAGACTTTAAGCCTTAGTTTGAGTTGTGTTTTTCCTTATACTTTCATGATCGCTTTGAATTCTGCCCCAACATATAAACTTGACTTTATTGAAAGGAAAAGGAAGACAAAACAACAAACAAAAAGTAAATGAGGAGAGTGGTGCCTCCAAAAACTACTGAAAACCTAGTTTTCCTGCCGTTAAAATATAATCAACTTTCGCCATCTGCTGGCTGCATTTGGGAATTCTTCAAAAGTAAGAGCTAAGGCACTGGCACACATGCTGTCCTGGAAATGTTTTGATCAGATATGTATGTGAGGAAGGCAGGCACTAAATTTTCCAGCACTCTAATTTAGTATATTTTTAAGTGTCTATAATTATTTGAGCCCCATTGTCTATAATTTCGAACAGGAGTCATCATCACAGACAAGATGAAGTAGAGACTAAGACAAATAACTGCAAGGATTAAAGAGCGCTATTAAAGGACAGGTCATATGCAATGGTGCCATAGGTATCTCTGTCCTCCTCAGTAGGACCAGAGATGATTAAACCCCATGAACATAACCATCTCCCTCTAGAATCCACTCTTCTGAGTGTTCAGGGTTCCCTGATGGTTTTAACACAGGAGATTTTAACCAATGTACTCCTCCATGGGGCATACCTTGGCTAACTGACCATTAGCCAATCTATTTAGAAGGCTTTGCCCAAACACATGTATGTAAGCCCCACAATGACCTTTAAAGGTAGCTACTAAAACCCTATTCTATAGATGAGGTCACTGAGACCCAGGGAAGTTGATTAATTGAGAGAGCCATGACAGAGTCTACACTCAACCCTGTTCCCCGAGCACCATCTTCACCATGAAACCATGCTGCCACCTGTTTGCACTGCCGCAACATGCAGCTAACAGAATTCCCTTTCTCAGCTTAGAGACAGGGGTGACCTAAACATTTCCCATTCCCAATTCATCTCTACCGAAATGTGCAGAATTTGTCTTCTGAGTTCTTCTCTCTGACCATTTCGAATATGCTAGTCCTGTGAGATTTCATTTGGCCGCTTATCTGCTGTGTCCCTCTAATGTTCACTAAAAATATCTCACATTCCTCCACTATCAGAGCATACTTTTCAGAGACAGAAAGTGATTATTTTTCTTCTGATGCTCCCACATACATGGTAAATGAAGGCTCCACAAGTGTCTTTCATGCAAAGGAATATGTTTAGGTCTTAGGAAAAACTTGCATGTTGTATCTGTGTTGTTGGACATTGTGGGCCAGTGATGTTTTTCTGTTCTGTAACACTGCATGCACTAATAATGCAAAGTAGCTCCCCAAGGTTATAAAATGTTTCCGAAGAAACCAATACACTGATATTAACTTTTCTTTCCCCACATGCTGGACATTCTTTTTCTTCAAATTCATTTACATTTTCTCTTTGGGTTTTCCTTTCTTTCACATTTACACTCAGTGACTGTTGCAGGTTGGATTCTCTGGAACCAGATGCCAAAACAGTGTTTGGGGTTCAAGATGCTTATTCAGGATCAACACCTGTGGAATGCTGAGGAGAAGCTGAATTCAAGAAAGATTCAGGGAAGCCGTGCCAACCCAGGTGGGAATTCTGGAGTAAGTACCTACCGTCCTCAGAGTTGTGCCCTGATAAGAGAACACAGCCAGGCCTTCTTACCCCTGTCACTCAGTCTCGGGCTGTGGGCAGCCCCAGGAAGGCAGGAACTCAGTGAGGCACACCCTGCCTTGGTAAAGCACATAGCTGACCAGTGTGGCTACCTGCTGAGTGCACCTTGCAGCTGGGCAGCAGTCCCTTTTTGAGTGTCACATGTCCCTGTTGACCAGGGTGGCACAAACCTTCTCTGTACCTCCCTCACAGGACTGTGTCTTTCTCACAATCCATTTAACACAAGCTGTTCTTTCGTATGGAACCACGGACTCATCTATCTACTGATGCACAGATGCTCACTGTCTTTAGAAAACTTACTAAAATACAGAACACTGACCCATGTCCATAATCTATGTAGGAATGTGATCCTCTGTGCTGACCAGAAAAGGCGGCATGGCAAAGTAAGAGCCCTAACTCTCCATTTCTCCAGCAGAAGTTCAAAAGGACTTCCAAAAGGGTTGCTGAAGTTCCTTGTAGGAAGTGAGAGAAGGGGCCATGGGACATATTTCCATCCCTCACAAAGGGGAGGGCAAATATTTGCTTTACCCGCATGACCATAAGCTAATTCCTTGACTCTAGTTCATGTCTTCTGAGAAGCAGATGCCTATAGAGAAATCAATGTGCAAAAGATTTACTGGGGGAAAATCCTGTGAAGAATAGAAAGGGGAGGGAACAGAAGTAGGGAGGGAAAGCCTTTGGCTCACAATTTAGGGCTGATACCTGTGAAAGGAGAGAGAAAAGGGAGAGGAGGGGGCAGGCTGAGCCTCAGACCATAACATGGCTCTGACACTCTCCGCTGGGCCAATGGGCAGGCGGAGAGCAAAGTCTGCCTGTTTGGAAGAGTCCTGCTTTGGGCCGGGATAATCTGGCTCTGTTTCCTCGCTGTACTCAGTAATGGGCCAGGGAAAGCCCAGGGAGAGCGATCTCCGCATGAATGATGCTGTGGCTTCCAAAGGTACAGCAGCTGGAGGCTGTTGGCTAATACATGCCTCATGGAAGGTTTTCTTTTAAAGGGAGATCTGAACTATACAACTCCCTTAGCTGCCACACACGCTTACGTTGCAGCACTGAATCCTCAAAAATGGGCTCAGAGTGAACTCAAAAAGACAGATAAGTAGGCTTATTCTCTCCATTTCTCTTCTATACACACTTTATTCCTGATTCCAAGGGAGGGTCTCCCAAAATTGACAGCTGATTCAGTTGAAATTTAACAGACCATGTTAACAGCATCTTAACTACTAGAAATATCAAAGCATTTTTAACTGTTGTGTGATTCAAATGTAAGCTCATTTTCATAAATGTTTAATGAATTTGAATACTTACTATGGGTTAGATACTCTGCTGAGTCAGCAGAAACAAGTTAAATTGGGCAAAATTTTGAAGTCCACACGGTGCCACCTTCTGGACAATTTAGGAATATTTTAGTGCTGATTTTTGTGCTTCCAATCATTTCTGTCTTTTCACTTACTGTAACTTTTTAATTTCTGTGAAAGCAAAATCCATGTCAAATTGAAATAAGGCATAAAAGCTTGGATGAAAAGCAATCCTCTTCTGCCTTAATTCAATTTTTGAGGAGACTGTTTCTAAGCTTCATTTCTGAGGTGACCATTTCCATACATTTCTGTTGTACATTTACTGGTGCTTCATTCAAATCTACAAAATACTATGTGTCTACCAGTGTCTGTTGAATTATTAACTAGACCTTACATTTTGACTTTTTGTTTTGTTGAATTCCTTCAGAATATTACCAGACAACCACTAAACAAAACAAAGCTAAATTTACTAAAGATTAGTGCAGTAAGGGAGAACACAACCTTCATAGTTTCAGCAGTGTCTCACGGGACAGTCAGAATGTAATTTTGTAGGTTCTTGATGTCTACACTTGAATGGTTTAAGCAATTGGGATTGGACATTAATTGTTACATAGTGAGGTGAAGGTCTTAAAATGAATGCGGATAAGAAAATGTTTGACAAGCCAGATGTTTTCCCAAGTAAGCTAACGTTGTCTCAGAAAAAATGATCTGCTAGACTTTCCTGAATGTAATAGTAAAGTTGATTATTGATGAATAATCTTATCTTTCTCAGGCAAAGTTTTTCTGGTAAAAACAACTAAGTCATGTTGACACAGGTTAGCTCAGCTCTTTGTACCAATAGTTGGGTAATACTGACGTAGATGGTCACTGTTCTCAGCTACATGAAGATTGAGCCCACTTATTCCCCACTGCTATCTTCATTTCCCAACTCTTCTCAACAGTGACATCACCATTTTTCATGTTCCTTGTGGTTATATTAGTACGTTAAATAGCTTCCTTAACTCTCCCTTTCTTATTCTATTTTTTCTTTTTTTCCTTTTTTTTTTTTTTTTGTTTTGTGAGATGAGTTATTAAGACTGCTTTCCCTACATTTCTTCCCCCTTCTTTTCTACCAGTTTCTGTCAGCTGGGCTGTGCTCCAAGGTTTAAAATATTTGCATTATGCTTTTAAACATAATCAAATGTTCTGAGCTGTCACTAATTACTGAATCAACAATTTCAAAATAACAAGTTATGTTTATATGAATAACAATAAATTTGTACAATCATTCATTATATACAGGCAAATTTTTAAATTCTTTATGTATATTAACTGATGTCAACTTAATAGCAGAAATTACACTAGCTTGATTTTACAGATAAGGAAACTGAGACATAGACATTTAATATTTTGCCCAAAACAATTGGCTGATTACTCTTTGTCGTGCGGGAGACCCTGCTCGCTGCACCATTTGTCGTGCAGGGAGGCCTGCGGGGTCTCTGCTCCCGCTCCCCACACAAGAACGCAGGATATGGTGAGGCCAAAAAGGAACACCCACGGAGCCATAGGTAGGGGAGTCATACCACTGTAGTCTCTCTGGCGGCACTATACTCTCACTGGAGGCTGGATCCACACTGTCTGCAAACTGCCATCCACGCTTGCCAGCCCAGCCGCCATCTTCTTGCTAGCCCCCATTCTCTTCTCTCTTTCTGCTAGCGTAGCCACAGCAGTTATATTCATGGCCAATGGCTCACTGGTTACAGCTGACGGCCAACTAGCCACAGCTGATGGCCATGCAATCACAGTTGATGGCCATTTACTACCTGAGCCAGCACCTGTCTATGTGAGGCCGAGAGCCTGGAAACTGCTTTTTGGGGTTCTGTTCCCACACTCTTCTACAATGTTATAACATAATTCCTTACCCTAAAATACACACTGATTCTGATACGCCTTTCCATTAGTCCACTGCATACAACTTTTCCTAACTCAGGGCCATCCCAGAGGATGTTCTCCCTGTTTAAGAGCTTGTTCTCTCAGACCTTCCCCTGGCCTATTTCGTGTCATGCAGACCTCAGCTAATATTAGTTCCTCAGAGAGGCCATATCTGATCATATATCAGAATATTCTTCTGCTTTTCTCTCTTATTCTTTTATTTCCAAAAGTCGACACAATTTATAAAACATAATCCTTTTTGTGTGTATCAGTATAATGCCTCTGTTTGCTTCTCGACAATAAGATGCATGATGCTTTGCATCTTAGGACAGTTCTTGGCACCTAGGAGGTAACTAATTTCTCTATATGTAATAAACTTGAGATCGATAAATATAATTGTATTTTCAAGTTAAATGTAAGGTTATTAACACGGAAATTTTAATTGGTTAGTGTAGAGATTGGGATGAATTTATACCTTAAATTTAAGAGCTTTATTAATAGAAACTAATATTAAATTCATTAAAATTAATATAACTAAATAGAAATTAACTTTTAATAATTCTACAATAATCACTTGCTCTCCTGAAGTTTGATTCATTCCAGTATAATGAAAAAAGAGCAGAAGAATAATTCTCTGAGCCATGGAACACAGAAATAATAAAAACATTTCTAAAGCTCCTGGTACTTTACCATGCTTTCACAATGCACAAGCATTATGACATGTATTATGATGTCGTCAAATGACTTCCTCGAGGTAACACAAACTACACATGGCAGGAAGGGACTAGTTTTTCTTCTCTAGGTCTAATGCTCTTACTCAGAGCTCCTCCACCTTTCCCTTTCTCCATTCAAATTCTGAAGCTGAATTTCCCCTAAGGACTGTTTTGCCTTTAACAATGGGATTGTTTTCATATTATTATCAGTCATTTTGACTTCTTTGCAACATACGAAACATTCATATTTCAGCGACAGTAACTTAGATCTCTTAGAGCAAAATTCTTTCGATGGGATTTAGCCAACATCTAGAAGAAGCCTCACGGAAGAGGAAATGGAGTTCAGCCTCGATGCTGTAGTAGGATGCTTAACTGAGGAAGAGTTAGGGTTTCAAACTCTTTGTTTTGTGAGGCACTTTCACCTAGGAGTCTTAGCACTTAGGTTTACTTTTGGTAAACTACCCCTGCAGATTATACAATTAATTTATATTTTTAGAACACTCACTCATTCACACACTCATTGATACATTTCATCAAAAGCTGTGTAGAAAGGAGTTTTTACTTCTTAGGAAATTCAAAGTCTTTGAAGCTCCCTCTACATTTATTACCATGGAACAAATGACAGTGTGTTAAATAACAGATTTTGTGCAATTCTTGGCTGATCTGGATGCGGGCTATAAGAACTGGCAGTAATAAAGTCTGGAATTCTGCCTGTCTCAGGTCACAATTCCTAGAAGCAGAGTCTCAGGTGGGAATATGAGCATGATTTCTTGAGGTAGTGCTCTCAGAAGAAATGGAGTGAAAGTAGCAGATGGGACAGAGAAAGAAGCTGAGCTCTGAGAATATGGCCTCAGCCAGAAAGCTTCAGCTGATCCCAGAGGAGCCACTGGACCACAGTATACCGCACCACCAAACTAGTTTCCAACTGAAGCACAGGGGCTGGTCTTTTGTATCTCTTTGTCAGTCAATTCTTTAGATGCAGGCTGCTGGGCCAGACAGGACAGTTGTGAGCCTTGTACAGCTAATACTTTATTTTTAAGTTTTTGAGAAACCTCCATACTGTTTTCCATAGTGGCTGTACCAATTTACATTCCAAGCCAACAGTGCACAAAGGGTCTTTTCTCTACATCCTCGCCAAGACTTGTTGCCTCTTGTCTTTTTGATAATACTCATCCCAACACTTGTGAGGTTATATCTCATTGTGGTTTTGATTTGCATTTATATGATGGTTAGCAATATTGAGTACCTTTCCATGTACCTGTTGGCAATTTGAATGTCTTCTTTAGAATAATGTCTATTCAAGTCCTTTGCCCATTTTTCAATTCGAAAAGAAATGAAAATAGGATATCAAAAAGATGCCTGAATGCTCACATTTATTGCAGCATTATTCACATAGTCAGGATACAGAAACAACCTTAAGTATCCATCAACAGAAGGAAGAATGAAAGAAAGATGTGTGTGTGTGTGTGTGTGTGTAAACACATATATACACATACAAACACAATGGAATATTATTCAGCCATAAGAAAGAATGAAATCCTGCCCTTTGTTACAATATGGATGGTTCTGAGAATATTATGCTAAGTGAAATAAGTCAGAGAAATACAAATACTCTATATCACTTATATGTGGAATCTTAAAAAGCCAAACTTGTGAAAAAGGAGAGCACAACGGTGGTTACCAAGGGCTTGGGGAGTGGAAGAAATGGGGGAGATGTTGGTCAAAGCGTGCAAACTACCAGTTAGAAGATGAGTAAGTCCTGGGGATCTAATGCACAGCATTGTAATTATATATAACACAATATTTATTAAAGTGTAATAAGTACTGTGTTGTATATTAATTTATATGTTATATAAATTAATCTGTATTCACTTATTGTTATACACATAATACTGTACTATATACTTGAAAGTTGCTAAGAGAATAGATCTTAAATATTCTCACCACAAAAAAGAAATGGTAATTATGTGACATGACGGAGGGGTTAGCTAGACTAGAGTAGTAATCATATTGCAATAATACATACATATATATATTTATACATAATAATACATACATACACATACACACACACACACACACACACACACACACATACAAGGTGTGATTAAAAAAATACAGTGAGGGGTTGGCCGTGTGGCTCAGTTGGTTGGAGTGCGGTGCTCATAACACCAACGTCGTTGGTTCGATTCCCACATGGGCCAGTAAGTGCGTCCTCCACAACTAGATTGAAAACAACGACTTGACTTGGAGCTGATAGGTCCTGGAAAAACACACTGTTTCCCAATATTCCCCCAATAAAAATTTTTTAAAAATACAGTGAATGTTTAATTTTTTTTTAAATTTATTGGGGTGACAATTGTTAGTAAAATTACATAGATTTCAGATGTACAATTCTGCATTACATCATCTATAAATCCCATTGTGTGTTCACCACCCAGAGCCAGTTGAATTTTAAAAACTGTATTACAGTAAAAGACACATTGCCATTAATCCCCCTTAAACTACTCCCCCTCGCTTTGAACACACACACACTTATCCCATCGTTCTTGCCACTTTTGGAAGCAGTTCTGAAAGTCCTCTTTCTTGAGTGTCTTTAGTTGCACTGTCGTGGCTGCCTCGATGTCATGAATTGATTCAAAACATTTACCTTTCATGGTCATTTTGACTTTGGGGAAAAGCCAGAAGTTGCACGGTGCCAGATCTGGTGATGTGGACACACATAATGATTTATTTGACAGAAATTGCCGTACCAGAAGTGATGTGTGACACAGCCTTTCCACTGTGATCACAAAATACAGTGAATGCTGCTGCCAAGTGCTATCCAACAGAAAGTCAGGGATCTTCAATATGGGAAGTAGCACGTCAAACCTTAGTAACAGTGTGTGACAAGTTTCAACTTGTTCGGTGCAGTCAGTCAGGTGTGAGCTACGGTTGAAAGAAGGTGTGTTTTAAAGTGTGCTGTAAATCATCCTCCATCATGACAACACCCCGTGTCACACATTGCTTCTGGTATATGGAAATTTTTGTCAAATAAAAACATTACAGTCTGTCCTCATTTACCTTATTCACCGGATCTGGTACCATGTGACTTCTGGCTCTTCCCCAAAGTCAAAATGATTCAGGACATCCAGGCAGCCACAATAGTACTACTAAAGACACTCATGAAAGAGGACTTCAAGAACTGCTTCAGAAACTGGCAAGAGCGATGGGGTGTGTGTTTGAAGTCAGGGGGAGTACTCTGAGGGAGATTAATGTCCATGTGTCTTTTACTGTAATATTTTTTATTTATTTATTTATTTATTTATTTATTTATTTATTTATTTATTTAAACATTCACTGTATTGTTTGATCATACCTTGTAAGTATTTTAAATCAATATGTTTTACACCTTATAGTTACACAATGTTATATGTCAATTATATTTAATGAAATTAGGGGGAAAAACAGCCAAGACTCTCAGCAGTTCGGGCCTGATTGCACAGCCTGGTAAAGGATCCAGGTTGGACACTGACCTAATCTACACTGGCCACGTCATGTGCAGGGATTAATGCTTAAAAATGTGAAAAATCACCTTTCTGAAACATCACTATCACCCTCAGAACGACTTAGCATAATAATTATAAATCTGGTAAATATAAACCAAACTTAGGATAAATTTTCATTTGTGTTTGAGTGACAATAAGTCACACACATGTCAATGCATTTTTATACAAATTGCCGTATATAATTAATTTCATTTTTAAAAGTTAAGATTGTTACTTCCACATCTCCCTCCCATCTCTAGCTCATGAGAAAGGTCACATTCCACACACAGATTTTTCTAGTACACTTAAACTGATTATTATATCAAGAAGATTTGGGGAGTTTTAGAGAATTGTAAGAGCATACGTAATTGCAGGAAGTTAAGGAAGGAAATGGCACAATTCAAGACCTTCCATTCATTCCCAATCACTAGCGCACAGAGTTCATTTGCGGAAATGATGACAGATTAGGTTAGGAATAAAGGCAGAACCCAGAGCAGCAAAGGCCTTGGATAACATATAAACAGTTTGATCATAATCTTAAGGACAATGGGTCTATTAGTTCCCTGGGGCGGCTGTAACAAATTACCACAGACTGGGTGGCTTAAAACAATAATTTATTCTCCCACAGTTGTGGAGGCTAGAAGTCTGAAATCAAGATGTCAGCAGAGCCACACTCCCTCTGGAAGCTCTAGGTGAGAATCCCTTCCTTGCTTATTCTCGCTACTGGTAGCTGTTAGCAACCTTTGGCCGTGGCCCCATCTCTCTCTGCTCTGTCTTTACATGGCCTTCTCCTCTATGAATCTGTCTCCCTCTGCCTCTAATTTATGAATACACTTGTGATGGCAGTTAGGGCCCACTCAGATAATCTGGAATACTCTCATCTCATGATCCTCAATTTAGTTATATCTGCAAATATCCCTTTTCCAAATAAAGTACCATTGACATGTTCCTGAGATTAATTAGAATGTGGGAGTCATTATCAGCCATCCACCATGGGATGCACATAATCACTTAAATCAGAGGATCAGCACATGATCAAACTTATATTTAGAGAGAATAAGAACTCTACAACATGATAATTATGGATTAGATAGAGTTAATACTAGAGGGAGGAGACCTTATAGGAGGCTTGATCAATAGTTCAGACAGTTAATGGTGAGAAATTACATAAAGGCTTTGGTGGTGGGAACTAGAGAAGTGGCCAAAGATATAACTGGGAGAACTTAAATACAGATTAGACCAATGTGTGGATGAGAGAGACATAGGAACCTGGGATGATTCCAAGAGTTCTGTATGGGGTAACTGCTTGGATGATCCTTTTTTCATTGAAGTACCATGTTTCCCTGAAAATAAGACTTAGTCGGATAATCAGCTCTAACACGTCTTTTGGAGCAAAAATTAATATAAGACCTGGTCTTATTTTACTATAATATAAGACCCAGTCTTATATACTATAACATAAGACCGGGTTTTATATTAATTTTTGCTCCAAAAGATGTATTCGAGCTGATTGTCCAGTTAAGTCTTATTTTGGGAGAAACACGGTAGGTCATGTTTGAAGGAGCAAGCTTGGTGAAAAAGATTGTGGGTTCAGTTTTGGCAGAGGTGCAGGAGGAGGAATATAGTAGAAGAGGTACACAATCCTGCATGGTTGTTAACAGATTTTTCCAGAAGATGGCTCTCATACCTTTTCTTTGCTTCTTATTTCCAACGTGTTGGAAAAATAGTGCAGGATTAAATGACACAACACATTGACCTATGACTTAAATGGCTCTGCATGCCAGAATTCTACATGAAACACTCGGGGAGGGAGACATACTATAGGGTGTGGTGCACAGCTGCACTGATCCTTGGCAATCTGTTTATGATTTCTGAATGTGCTGAAATGAGGTGTGACTCTAAGATAAGCAGGTGAAGTTGTCTAAGAGACACCCAAGTGTGTATACTTGCTGGTGTCATATAAGGACGTTTTGTAAGAAGACATGTTCCACTATAGCAATTTCAAAAGAGATCCTCTGATGTAAATTTAAAAGAGTTAAAGGAGGTTAAAAAAATTAAGTGGAGAAAAAAGAAATGTAGGGATTTATCAGATGGAGATAAAAATATCCATTCTATTACCATGTAAAGTTGTATTGGAAAATATTATTTATGTGTGAGTGAAGGAACTTCCCAATAATTTTTCTGAAATTTATGCCTCTGGACAGAGTTCAGGTTCTGATGTGGATTTGCTGAGTTCCCTTAGGAACAATTGTAACATGTTTACTGTGTCCCTCCTCCATCTTTAATGTCTTTAACTTCTAACTCCCAGAAGTTGTGGCTCCCTTATAGGGGACCTTTGTGGGCTACTGGAGCACTTTGCACGTTCATACAAAGATAGAAGTGCCTGAGGCAGCCTTTGGCCAACGGCTGTCAGATGTAAGGAATAAAAGCCCAGCTCTTCAGATTCAGGACAACTTTGAGGCCTCTCGTTCTCCTGTGTGGTCAAGTAAATCTTCCCTCCTTGGGACTTTAGCCTTGCTTGACTTCTTTCTGTGCCTCTTCTGCTTCCCTTACTCCGTTACTGGCTTCCCACCAGGAGCACTGCCTATTTAAAATGCTTGTGCATTCATTCCTGCCTCAGGGACTTACATCGGAGGAACCCAGCCTAACTCAGGGGTCTAGACCAGATGCAGTTACTCAGAGATCTGCTTCAATTTTGGCATCTGTAAGCAGCATTACTTTTTCTTGCTAAGCCTTTCAATTCCAAATCCCCCCAGATGTCCTTTCTAAACTAGCAAGATCTCCTCTCTTTCAAGTTGAGTGCATACTCTTCTGGAAATCATGACAACATCACAGATGGCCTTATGATATAAATAATTAGTTATGAAGACAATTATTGCTCATCTGTGATGAATCAAACTTCTTCTTATTTAGTCAACAACAAGCTGGACACAGTCATTATACTGCCCTTGGGTCAGTGCCGCCACACACTTTAGAAGGTTGTCCTGTATTCTTGCCTCATGTGGTCATGTGCTGAATATTTATATGAAATGTCTCTATTCATATACTCTCAGACTATCTGTTTCTATGTTAATATTTTTCTTGGCAGTTGGTCACAGGCTCTGCAACTAAAACTACTCCTTTATTTACAATAGCTTCACATTTCAGTACTTTTCTTAATATCCTTCATAAAAAGAAATTGCTCCTCTGATGATTTAGCTAAGATACCCAAAAAGGCAAAATGAGTCCTTCAACATGCATTTTAACTGTGAGGCAGATGACCTCTTGTTTTGTATTCAGTTTTATGAAAACCTCTCATTTCACCATCCTTTCTGACCCTGTTGATTTAAGCTGGGATGATTACCCTTTATAACTCTGACAACTTGGCTTTAGAAGTACATGAAGATACATGTTTTTAAGTAGAATGATCAATGGAGAGCATATGGGACTAGGAGATAGAGAACCTCAGCTAACTTTCTCCACCTCCTTTGATTTGTCTAATGATCAAGGCAAAGTCCCTGAACCTTTAACTCAAATATCAAAGGAAGGAATTGGGCATCATTATCAGCAAACTCTACTTTATCTCCAAAGTCCTATGACTCTGGGTGTTTTAGCTAGACCTGATTAGACCAAATACACATCAACTTTTGAAAAATATTACAATCCAGTATTTATATTGTTGGTTCTCAAAGTGTGATCCTTGAGTCAGCGATATCAGCATTAGCTGAGAACTTACTAGAACTAGATTATTGACCCCACCCCAGACTACTTAATCAGAAACTCCGGGGATGGGGCCTAGCAATTTAATGCCTACCAAAGTTTGAGAACCACTGATTCATAAAATACAAGTCAAAAACTACCATCAAGGAAACGATAACAGAATTTTACCACATAAGAGCCAGTAGTCCTCAAAATTACTAAGTGTTTTCCAACAGCCGCCCAATAGGTTGAATTCAATAGGTCTGGAATAGGTTCCATGAATCTTCCTTTTAAATAAACATCCCGGCAGAATTCTGGTACCAAACTTTAGATAGTATATACCTGAAAAGCTCTCACTGAGCTGCTAGTCTAACTTCCAGGAACCTGGCAAAGAATGAGTGCTCAAGAACTGATTGATGGAGGAAGGAAAGAAAGGATTAGTGTAAAGAAAGGGATTAAATAGAACAAGAGAAATAGTTACATATCATGTCCCTGTCACTCCCTCAACTCTGGAATGTCAAAACCAGCATCAGTAACCCCACTTGTGGCATGTTCATTGTAGAATATTAAGTCCCACTAGAACAAGTAACAAATGGTTCTTGAGACCAAGTATGTTTTTGCATAAGTGGTAAGATGGGGCAAGCATTACTATGACATCCTATTCATTATGGAGCAGAGGGCAGGCTATACTGGGTACATGTCAAAGCTAAGGGTCAACAAGGAAAGTGTATGATCCCTTATCCTCCCATTACCTCACAGGTAGGGAAATGATGCACTTCTGCTACCCCACCTTCTTATAGTACAAACATGAGAGTGGGGGAGAGAGGGAATTCATGCAAGAAGCCATCTGAATTTATAGGATATAATAGTTTTAAATTATGTCCACTGACTGTCACTCCTCCTTTCAAAATGTGAAGCTTAATGATGCTCTCTTTGAATTCTCAGACTTAGTCACTCACTCCTAGCAAAAAGAATGTGGTGAAAATGGGGACACATGACTGCTGAGGTCAGGGCACAGAAGTCACTGCAGCTTCTGCCTTGCTGTCTCTCACTCATTCTGGGGGAAGTCAGCTCCCATGTTGCGAGAACATTTAAGGAGTCTGTGGAAAGGTTCGCGTGGAACAGAACTGAGGCCTCCTGCAACAACCAGCCCTAACCTGCCAGCCATGAGAGTGAGCCACTTTAGAATCACCCAGCCCCAATCAAGCCTTCAGATAACTAACAAAAAGCATGCAGCTTAAATAATATTATGAGTTCTAGGAAAGATAGCCACCTGGCTCCTGGAAACCTTAGGGGCTCACGAGAAGCTTCAGCAACTCCTAATGGGAGGATAACATATATACATATATATATATATATATATATATATAGTCAAGGATATAGTCAAGGGATATGGAATACAGCATAGGGAGTAGAGTCAATGGAATTGTAACAGCTACATACGGTCAGAAGGGTAGTAGATTGGGAGAGGGGGGTTATCACTTTGTGAGAGGTGTAAATGTCTAACTATTACGTTGTTTTGTACACCTCAAACCAAAAAAGAAGTAAATAAATGAGTGGAAACGTGCAAGACTTCTTGAGGCCCAGGCTCAAAATGAGCACACTGTCCCACTGTCACATTTTATGTGGCCAAGGCAAATCACACATTCAAAGTGTAGAGAAATAAATCTCACCTCTTTATAGAAGATGCTGCATATTCACAATGCAAAGGTCATATATACAGGGAAAAATGAAAAATTATAACCATTACTGCAATCAAGATTTCAAATTCACCAAAGTTCTTAAAGGAGAGTCAATAATTATTATGCCAAATATGCACCAGATGCTGTGCTACAGTTTATTTACACTGCCTTAAATAGTCTAAAAAACTATAGATGGATAGTATTGTCCAACTAAGGAAACTGAGCCTAAGAGATGTCAAGTAACTTCTCTAAGTAAATAACTGATTTAGGACTGCAAGCAAATATGTCTGATAAAAAACATGCTAATATTTAGATTTTCAAGAAATAAAGTAAATAAAAAGTGATTAGGCTGTAACTGTTGTGAATATATTAGTGAGGCAGTGACGTCTGTGACTTAGTAGGTAGTCATTAAATGTCAGTAGTCCATCAGCAGCCAACATGGAGCTTGTTGGTGGAATTCAGACACACTCCCAGACACGTATGTTTTCGTATTACTAATGCCCTGGAGTTTTGTGAAACACTCACATATCCTCGTTTGACTCTGCTGTTTGTGCTTTCGCTACTGTGATGGTCATTTGCCTATTTGTTCTCAATTCCATTTCCACTCATCTCTGCTCTGTTCTGCACTGTAGGCAGTTAAGAGTCTTCAAACCACATTTTCCAAGCCTCCTTGAAAGTGGTATCTAACCAGTCCCCACTTATGGGAGAGCCTGGTGATATAGCTGAAGTTGGGAGGAAGGAAGAAGTGAACATCCTCTGGTTTCTGATTTCTGTGTGTGTCTCCATTAGCAGCAAAGGCAACATCCCAGACTCTCCAACCACGGACTAGTGTGTGAAGCTCACGGGGCTTCCTCCCAGGGATCTCAGCAGCTTCTCATTCTAGCACTCTTCCCTCCTTTTGGCTCATCAAGCACCTGTTTTGTATTGCTTTTCTATCTTTTCCAGAATCTGTGTAACCAATTCTCCTTATTAAATTCCCTTTATTTGAAATACTTAGAGAGGTTTTTGTTTGGCCAGCTAGAGATTAACTCACTTAGGGAGCACATGAAGTACTTGAAATTGTATGCAAAATACTGTGTGTGTTTGAATTAAAAAAAAAAAAAAAAAGAAGAAGAAGAAGTTCCAAAGCTTGTATTATTATATTTCTCAAAGGAGACAATATCTTTCAAGAAATTAAGAATAACTTTATTATGGGGTCCAAATTCTGGAAAATGATTCCTTTCCAGCAGTCACTGTGCCAGGTAGTTTTTGAACTCCTGATTATGGGACCTTCCCTCCTGCCTCTAACTTCCTATCAATAGCGAGCAATTCTTTGATTGCTGATCACATTTTTGTTCCTTGAGCATGCTCAACAGAACATTTCTCTAATTCACTCATAGACATTAATCATTTATTTAAAGGGAGTAATGCAACAAATCCTAAATTCTGTATGAGTGGTAGTAAAAGATGGCACATATGCATACTTAAATTATGTTCCACATCAAAAGTTTAGCAGCTCCCTTAGAAAGAAGTTTTGTGGTACAGCCAGTCACAAAATTAGAACTAGGGGATAAGGAGTCTAGTCTCATCCCCACATCTAACAAGTTGTGTGAGCTTGAGAAAGTCACCAAGGGTCTCTGGGCCAAAGATTCCATTTGCAAGATGGAGGGTTTGGGCTAGTTAATCTTTGAAAGATGTCTTTCATTTATCACACTTTGATTCAAAATTTGAATCTATAAGTCAATTAAAAGCCTCCAGTTGTACATCTAGACATAGGACAGAGGTACCACTCGCCAAGTCTTTGAAAAACGTGAGGGGACTGTGAACAGAAAGGTAATGTAGTATTACCTTGAACAAAATTATATTTTTCTTCAGTAGTATTTATACCTTTGTTCACAGTGTGTGTATGTGTGTGCATATGCAGGTGTGTGTGCGTTCATGTTCATACTATGTGTACACATTATGCTTGTTCATAATATGTGTGTATGTGCATGACTCTAGTGTGTGTCTACACAGATAATTGCTTGAATGACCTCAATTAATGGCCTCTCTGCAACCACGCCCTTTGGCAGTGCCATCTCAAACTGGCCTTGCCTCTGTTTGACTATTTGAATTGACTCTGGTCTTAGCTATGTGAATTGCCAATAGGAAATTAACAAACTTAACATGAGCAGAAACTTGAATAAGTCCTTAAACATTTTTCCTTCCTCTCTTATACCCATGCAATGCCAAAAGAACATTCCTATCACAGCCTATTCCAGAATGGGACATGTGGATTTGAGCCAGTTACCCCAGATAAGGTCATCCCAGATGACCAGACTTGTAAATAAGTCTTGACCAAGACCCAAAGACATGCCAAGCCAAGTTGACCCAACATCAGCAAAATCACCCAGCTGACCATTATTTCCATACATAGTAATATATTTTTTAAGTAGGTGAGTTTTGGGGCAGTATTATTGTAGCAATAGATGTTTGATATATCTAACTGGACCCTTGAAATAGCACATAAACCTCTCTGTGTATGTGCATTTTTCAGAAGAGAGGATTTATAACATGCATAACATCTGGCTATCTTTCCTATCTCCTATTCCTCTTGATCCATATCAAAGTAGATGATTAAAGCAACAAACCAAAAGTAAAAGTAACAAACAAGGCTTTAATCACTGAAAGGCATCAGTTTCATTGTTCCCAGCAGCTTTTTCTGCAAGGAGATACCATGGTAGTGTTTCATCAGTGATGAGATAGAGGGTTTCACAGAGCATCTACTCTTTAAATATCAGAGATCCACAATATGGGACAGACATTTAAGAGTGCATAAAGCAGCAGTGAGGACTTCTCCAAGAATCAGAGATAATAACACCTTTGAGGGAAGATAGCTGCCATTTTGAAAGTAACAACAGGGGACTTTAACATAGCAATTGAGAGGATATAATCAATGATCAACTCAAGAGCCTCCCAGACATTGTCCTTGCCTCAGCCCTCCTGGCAGCTGGATATGTCACGGAGAGCACAAAGTCCTGAGGTGGTCAAAGAGAAGCTAAAAACCAGATGGTCATACTGGTGAATTCCACAACACATTTATTGAAGAATCAATATCAATCCTTCTCAAACTCTTCAAAAGAACTGAAGAGGAGGGGATACCCCCAACCTCATTTTGCAAGGCCAGAATTACCCTGAACCAAAGCTAGATATGGACACCAGAAGAAAACTACAGACCAATATCCCTGATGAATACAGATGCAAAAATTCATAACAAAATACTAGCAACCAAATTCAACATCACATCAAAATGACCATATACGATCAAGGGGGATTTATGTAAATCAATAAATGCAATGAATTTATGTAAATCAATAAATTTATGTAAATCAATCAACATTGACAAAATGAAAGATAAAAATCATGCGATCATCTCAATAGATGCAGTGAAAGCATTTGACAAAATTCAAAATCTTTTCATGATTAAAAAAAAAGTCTAAACAAATTGGTATAGAAGATTTGCATCTCAACATAATGAAGGTCATATATGACAAACCCACAGCTAACATCATACTCAATGATGAAAGGTTTAAGAATTTCCCGATAATATCAGGAAAAAGATAAGGATACCCACTCTTATTCAACATAGTACTGGAACTCCCAACCAGAGCTTAGGCAAGGAAAATAAAAGGCATCCATATCGAAATGGAAGAAGTAAAATTATCTTTGTTGGCAGATAATATGATCTTATATATAGAAAATCCTAATGACACTACCAAAAAAAAAAAAAAAAAAAACTGTTAAAATTAATAAACTAATTCAGTAAAGTTGCAGGATACAAAAATCAACAAAGAAAAATTAGTTGTGTTTTTATACACTAACTATCTGAGAAAAAATAAGGAACACAATCCCTTATAATATCATAAAAAACAATAAAATACTTAGGAAAAAAATTAACCAAGGAGATGAAAGAACTGTATACTGAAAATAACAAGAAACTAATAAAAGAAATTAAAGAACACATAAATAAATAGAAAGCTATTCTGTGTTCATGGACTGGAAGAATATTGTTAAAAAGTCCATACTACCCAAAGCAATCTACAGATTCAGTGCAATCCCTATCAAAATTCCAATAGTATTTTTCACAGAAATGGAAAAAAAATTCTAAAATTTGTGTGGAAACATAGAAGACCCCAAATAACAGAAACAATTCTGAGAAAGAAGGAAAAATCTGTAGGCATCACAATTTCTTATTTCAAACTTTATTGTAAAGCTATAGTAATCAAAACAGCATGGTACTGGCATAACATCATATATATATGACTCCATATATATATATATGTGTGTGTGTGTATATATGTGTTTGTGTATCCATATATACTTATCAGTATAGATATAGATATAGATATAGATATAGATATAGATATAGATACAGATATAGATATGGATATACCAAATGAAACAATATATGTGTATATATGTATATACACACATATTCATGTGTGTATATGTGTGTGTATCCATGTATATTTATGCATATATATACATATATACATACATATTTATATACATATATATACACATACATATATATATATATATATGTATATACCAAATGAAACAGAATTGAGAGACCAGAAATAAACCCATCTATACAGAGTCAACCGATATTTAACAAGGAAGCCAAGAATATGCAATGGGGAAAGGACAGTCTTTTCAATAAATGATGTTGGTAAAACTAAATATTCACATGCAAAAGAATGAAATTGTACCCCTAGCTTATACAACTCACAACAATGAACTCAAAATGGATTAGAGATTTAAATGTAAGACCACAAACTCTAAAATTTCTAGAAGAAAACAGGGAAAAAGCTCCTTGACACTGATCTTGGTAAGGATGTTTTTTGAATATGACACCAAAAGCACAAGCAACAAAAGTTAAAATCATCAAGTGGGAAAGTACTGAAGTAAAAAAGTATTCCCACCAGAAGAAAGAGTAAAAAAATAAGGCAATCTATAGAATAGGAGAAAATATTTGCAAACCATCTATCTGATAAGGGGTTAATCTCCAAAATATATATAAGGCACTCATACAACTGAATATCAATAAAACAAACAATTCAATCAAAAATGGGCAGAGGACCTGTACATTTTTCCAAAGACATAGAAATGGCCAGCAGGAAATGAAAAGATGCTCAATAACAGTAATCATCAGGGAAATGCAAATGAAAACCACAATAAAATATTACCTCATACCTGCTGGAATGGCTATTATCAAAAAGACAACAGACAAGTGTTGGCTAGGATATGGAGAAAGGGAATCCTTGTGTTCTGTTGGTGGGAATGTAAAATGGTGCAACTACTATAGAAAATAGTATGGAGGTCCCTGGAAAACTAAAAATGAAACTGCAATATGATCTTAGCAATTCCACTCTGGGTATATATCCAAATGAAACGAAATCACTATCTTGAAGAGGTAATCTGCACCCCAATGTTCATGGCAACATTATTCAGAATAGTCAAGATGACAACTTAAGTGTCTATTGACAGTGACTAGATAAAATGTGGTATATACAGAGAATGGAATATTATTCAGCCATAACAAGAAAGAATCCTGCCTTTTGCAACAAAATGGATGGAGCCTGAGGGCATTATACTAAGTGAAACAAATCAGACAGAGAAATACAAATACTGTATGTTCTCATTTATATGTGGAATCTGAAAAAAGCCGAAATTCATAGAAATGGAAAGTAGAATAGTGGTTGCCAGGGGCTGGGGGAAATTGTGAGAGGTAGGTTAAAAGGTACAAACTCCCAGTTATAAGATTAATCAGTTCTAGAGATCTAATGTGCAGCATAATGACTATAGTTAACAATACTGTATTATATACTTGCAAGTTGTTGGGAGAGTAGATTTTAAATGGTGTCTAGTTATCACCGCACACACACACACACACACACACACACACACACACACACACACAAATGGCAAGCGTACCATCAGTAACTTGCCATTTCATGGTAATCTATTTCCTTATTTATAGAGAGTCTTTAGTATTTTCCATAGAAATAGTCTATGAATTTAAAGTCAGCAGTCCCTATAATAACTATATCACCTACACTCTTCTTTTCTAAGAGAGCTTCTCAGTATAGAGGAAGATTCTGGGTGTAGCTCAGTTGCAATCAAGTAGCCTCTGACTTGTTTTCCTACCTAGTACAGTCAGGCTTTTGGGAATGGCTTCATGACACTGGCTACAGCTGACCATAAATTCTGCCAGTCCAGACTGGAGGCCACTTCCTTTCCATGCCACATCTATATTCATGTTTCAGGGATAGTGAATAGCTGTCAACTCAGACAAGTCAGCACAGTAACCTCAAGATCTCACTGCAATTGTGGCACTGAATTCTTATGACCCAGGATATCCTTTGTACAAAGTTTCTTATAACTTCAGGTCTTCTGGAAATCCCCACACTTTATCCTGTCCTCAAACCTTTTCTTTTTCAGTTGTATTCACTGTAAATTAATTCAGACAATAGTAAAGTGTAATAATTACAACTCAATTTTTTCTTCATGTAAATTACTTATCTCCGTATCTTCGCCAACACTTGTTTGTTGATTTATTGATGATGGCTGTTCCGACCTGTGCGAAGTGATACTTCATTGTGGTTTTAATTAGCAATTTCTCTGATGATTCATAATGTTGAGCATTTTTTCATATGTATATTAGTATGTCCTCTTTGGCAGATCCTCTGCCCATTTGTTAATTAGATTGTTTGTTGTTTTTTATGTTGAGTTGTATGAATTTTCTTTTTTAAAATAAATTTGGGATATTAACCCCTTATCAGACACGTTATTGGCAAATATCTTCTCCCATCAGTTAGGGTGTCTTTTCATTTTGTTGATGGTTTCTTTTGCTGTGCGAAAGCTTTTAAGTTTGATGTAGTCCCATTTATTTATTTTATCTTTTGTTTCCCTTGCCCAAGGAGCTATATCAGTAAAATTATTACCAAGGGTAATGTCTGAGAGTTAACTGCCTATGTTTTCTTCTAGAAGTTTTTCGGTTTTGGGTCTTACGTTTAAGTCTTTAATCCATTTTGAGTTTATTCTAAACAAAACAAAGCAAAACTGGTGGTCCAGTTTTGTTTGTTTTTTTTTTTTCATTTATCTGTCCAGTTTTCCCAGCACCATTTATTGAATAGTTTGTCATTATCCCAATGTAAATTCTTGCTCCCTTTGTCATAGATTAAATGACTATATAGGCATGGATTTATTTCTGGGATCTTTATTCTTTTCCATTGGTCTATGTGTCTCTCTTTATGCCAATACCATGCTGTTTTGATTACTATGGCCTTGTAGTATAGTTTGCTATCAAGTAGTGTGATACCTCCAGCTTTGTTGTTCTTTCTCAAGATTGTATGGAAAACAGTACAGAGGTTTCTCAAAAAATAAAAAATAGAACTACCTTATAACCCAGAAATTCTACTCCTGGGTATTTAGCCAAATAAACCCAAAACACTAATTTGAAAAGATATATGCACCCCAATGTTCACTACAGCACTATTTACAATAACCAAGATATGGAAACAACTGAAAATGCCCATCAACAGACAATTGGATAAAGAAATTGTGGTACATAGATACAATGGAATATTACTGCCATAGAAAAGAATGAAATTTTATAATTTGTGACAATGGATGGATCTAGAGGGCATTATGCTAAGTAAAATAAGTCAGACAGAGAAGGCAAATACCATACAATCTCACTTATATGTGAAATCCAAACAAAATAAATTAACAAACAAAACAGAAACAGACTCATGGCTACAAAGAACAAACTGACAGTTACTAGATGGGAAGGGGGTTGAGAGGCTGGGTGAGAAAGGTGAAGGGATTAAGAAGTACAAATTGGTAGTTACAAAATAGTCATGGGGATGTAAAGTACAGTATGGGAAATACAGTCAATAATGCTGTAAAAACTACGTATAGTGTCAGATGGATACTAGACGTAACAGGGGGATCACTTCATAAATTATATAAATGTCTAATCAATATGAAACTAATATAACATATTAAATGTCATCTATAATTGAAAAAATTAGTCACGGGGGTATAAAATGCAACATAGGGAATATAGTCAATAATATTGTAATAACTATGTACAGTGTCAGATGGGTAATAGACTTTATTGGGTTTATCATTGTGAGGTAATAAATTTCTAATCACTATGTTGTTTTGTACACTTGAAACTAATAAAAAAGAATGCATGCTTAAAATCAGAGAGCTGCTCTAATTTATGAAAATGTATTTATTTTGATTCTGTTTGAAATGCATAGAAGATAATCTCACGTATTTACATAAAATGCTCCATCTTCTTTCTTTATAAGATCTCTTGCTCATCTTCAGGTGAAAAATTTTGATTGCTTTTTTTTACTGGTGTGAAAAACAGGAAAGAGAGACATGTTTTCCACCCTGTCAGGCTTCATAGCTCTAGTTTTGTCTGTCAGTCAGAAATAAACATCTTTAAACTATTTTCCTGCATATTTACCTTCACACAGCAACAAATAAAAGTCAAGGAAATTGTGTCCTGGGCAAAGGTCAAATGAGTTAACTCATGTCAACAGCTTTTCAGATATTGGTAAAAATCCATTTAATTTTTAACTCTATTAAAGATTTTAAATAGACCATTGCCTTGGTATCAGGTTGGATCTTAAAGATGGGTAAGTAGAGTTGAAAGTTGTCAGGAGTTTCAATACTGTATCTCTACACCTTCTAGGGTATCAGTAGCTTCTCAGAAAACTAAGGCAAATCTCCATTTTTGACTTGGGTTGCTTGTTAATTTTTCTATATTTTTAATTAAATAATTCAGGGAGACAGACTTAGGAAGAATAAGGTGTTGGAGCCTTGTGTGCCTAACAACCAACTTAAGCTATAAAGTATTAAATATTCATTCCTCATCTCGTTTCCTCTATGTGTTCCTTCCTCCAAAACAACTACTAGCTGTGATGTTTATCATTCCCATTCATTTTTAAATAATTTTTCTTCCAATGTATCAAATAACAGAATTCTATTTTGTGCTTTTACACTTGAAACCTGTGCAACTTTACTAACCATTGTCACCCCAATAAACTTTAATTAAAGAAAACAAAAACTAAAATGGCATATATACCATTTTCCTTCAATGTTACATTTTATGATCTTTTTTCACATCCCTACATGTAGCATTCATTCACTCATTTCCACTTCTGTGTAGTGCTGCATCATAAGATTCATCCTCTTGATGAACACATTGAGAATGTTTCCATTTTTTGCTTTTGTAAATAATGTTCCAGCAATAATTCTTATATCTCCTTGTGCTCAATGACAATACATTTTCTAAAATATGCATTGTCAATTTTACTTTTTCAGTTTTCCAAAGTGATGATACCCATTTATTAAACCACAATTAGTGTAGAGACAGTCATTATTCCATTTCTTAGCAAAATTTGTCATACACCTGAAATCTGTAATTTTACTAACAATTGTCACCCCAATAAATTAAAAAAAAAATTGTCCTACTACAGTTTTTACTGAATGAATTGATATGAAAGTGTTTTTCATCTGTTTTAATTTTCTAGATTACATCTAAGATTGGGCATGTTTTCATCTATTTACTGACTATTACTTTTCCTTGCCTATGAATTTCCTGTTCATATCCTTTCTGAATGCTTAATTTGTTAATCCTTTTCTTACTGAGTTGTCAACATTTTTATGTCTCTTTGGTAGTAAGTCTTTGACAATTTATATTCATTTAAATGTTGTCTCAGTGTGGCTTATCTTTTACTTTGTGTACAGTGTCCTATGAAGCATAGAAGATTTGTAATATCAGTTATATACAAATCACCCATAACAAATCACTCCAAAATTCAGTAGCATGAAACCAGAATCTTTTGTTTGCCAAAATTCTGTGAATTGGCAATTTGGATAGGGCTCATCTCTTCTCTCTGTGGTTTTAGCTGGTCTCACTCATGTGTTTAGGGTCATTTGGCAAGTCGGCTGGGGACTAGCTGGCTCCAAATGGCCTCATTCATATGTCTAGCAGTGGGCTGGGGCTTTTGCATGGGGCACCTTGGTTCTCCTCCACATGATCTCTCCCCCGGCGAGCCCAGACTTCCTCAAAGGGCAGGTTGGGTCCAAGTAGTGGAGGTATAAGCTTCATGTCTCTTGAGGACTGTTTAAAAGTCATCCATATCAGCCCCACTACTATTTATTGTTCAAAGCAATCCACAAGGCTAGTCCAAATTCATGATAGGAAAGCCACAAACTCTTGATGGGTAAAGCAGCATCATTACACTGCAAAGAGGAGTGATGGCAGGGTAGGAGGAATTTATACTCAACCTATGTTTATTAGAGTGTTGTTGTTTTTTACATTTAAAGCATAAAATCCAAATGAAATTGATTTTCGTATGTGGTATGACTAACTTCATATTTCTTTCATGTATATAAAAGCAATTTTTCCAGTAATATTCATTGACTGTTCCATTATTTCAGTGTTGATATGTGATGGTATTTCTGTCATATTCAGCAGTTACATTGATTAAGTGAAATTCATGAGGCAACAATAGACAAAAACTTTATTATTTTCTTCTAATGCCCAAACACATTCTCCTCCCTGCCTGAGTTTGGAACCAGCTATAGAGATGTGAAGAACTGAAGTAGATATTTCTCAAACTACCAGCTTTCTTGCTGGATCTAGTTGGATTAAGACCTAGATGTTTAGCAACAATAACCTCCTTAAATCTGAGCCCCAAAAGTAGACCTACCAAAATATTCAGAGCAGCTCTGGACAACTACAGCTTTAACACTAATGTCTGGAGATTACTCTCATGCTGGACTAGACGTGTTAACTACTGAACTGAGGCGGTACAAGGGACCAAAATGATTGGAGAAAATTTAATTGCTTGAGTGTAAGCAAGTGAACTATGAAACTTTCAAGATTTTGTCCATGGAACAGGTTAACTGAATTTTGCCCTAGATTATTGGTGCTACAGTAACTAATAATCACAATATCTAACACTTTTGAATACTTAAACCATGTGGTAGGCATTTTATATGCCTTTAATCATCAAATGAAGTTTATCAAGTGAATTAGTTCAGGTCCTTTAAGAAGCAGACACCAAATTAGGATGAGATGTGCAAGAGATTTATTAGGGAAGATTCCTGTGAAAGAAAATTAGGAGTCAGAGGAGGCTGAAGGAGCCATCAGACCCCAGATAAAGGAGAGAGGGAAGAAATAAGATTTGGTGGAAGGGTCTTTGTCGGCAGTGCCCATTCTAAGGCCAGTGGGGGACTCCCTACCAGATTTCCATTGCTGCTGTAACAAATCACCATGAATTTCCTGGCTTACATAACACAAATGTATTACCTTACAGTTCTGTAGGTCAGAAATCCTAAAATCAAGTTGTTGGCAGAGCTGCATTCCATCTGGAGGATCTGGGAGAGCACGCTTGCCTTTTCTAGCTTCTAGAGGTCATCTATATTCCTTAGCGTGTAGCTCTCCATGTTCAAGGGCAGCAGCACAGCATCTTCAAATTCACCACTGTGCCACTATCTCCAATCTCTGTTCTGTCTTCACATTTCCTTTCTCTGTCTTTGACCCTCTTGCCTCCCTCTTATGAGGAACCTTGCGATTACATCGGGGCCACGAGGATAATCCAGGATAACCTTCCTATCTCAATATCCTTAAGTTAATCACATCTGCAAAATCCCTTTGGTCATGTAAGGTAACATATTAACAGGTCCTGAAGATTAGGATGTGGAGATCTTTGGAAGGGGCCAATATTCTGCCTACCACAGAACCTTCAAGCTAAATAACCCATAAGAGGATCTTTGCATCTTCCTGGAATGGGCTTCCTTTAATATTTCTGCTGTTCTCATGCATTCGTTGGAGGATGTCCCACTGAACACACAGTCACAAATTTGAGAGGCTCATATTCATGGCTGCCACATGAGTACAGAAAATGAAGACAGAGATTGTGTAACTTATATAAGGATACTGAGTCAGTGAAAAATAGTCACTCACCTCTATCTCTGACTTTTTTCTTTCTGAATGTTCTGCTTTGGGGCCTGAACAGGTTGCTTGCTCTGGGATCTTGTAAAACTTGCTAAAATTTCTCCGATTCTACCTAATAACTAGTTACTCAAAATAGCAATTTATAAAAAAATGATCTAAAATCATGAGGAAGTAAGATAAAGAGTCCCCTCACCATGGACCCAATTCTGCTTCTTTCCACCGATAGCCATTCCTAATGATATTGAAATTAACTGAAATCCCGGTTACCATGTAAGTCTGGCTTGTCTTCAGTTGTTCCCTGAGTATACCACAGACAAAGAATTGGAGATGATCTTACTCCACACACCAGAGAGCACAGGTCTTGGAAATCATTTGTGGGGATCTGTTCAAGGGTCAACATGTATGGGAATGCAAAAATAGGTTGGTTCCCAATGAATTTGGATTTGATACAGGCTATTGTATATAAGTAAAACTACAAAATGCTATCTCACTATACATATATTCACTGTGTCAAACACAAAATGTTTTATATACTATTGTGACATCAATGCTGGCAGTTATTTGTCATAATTCCAAGGTAGAAATCAATAGACTTCTAAATGATAGTTGTGTATGAAGCATCCCCTTCCCAAGAATCCAGGGAGTTTATGAGATAAAGCATCAGACAGACAAATCCATATATATATATATATATATGAGGGAGTATATATATATATATATATATACTTCGCCTCCCTCATCACTAAAAAAAAGATCAAAAGAATAGTTTGTCAAGAAAAAAACTCTACACAGAAATAAAATACTGAATGTTTTGAACACATGGTACCCAGGGGTTGATCATTTTCAAAAACAGCCTCACTGTTTAAAAACAAAAAACAAAACAAAACAAAAACCAAAACCACTGGCAGGAAACCTTACAATATTATTAGACTATACTTTCTAATATTTATTTCTCTCATATTAAACTCTAACAGGACCAACGGGGTTTATTCTATATGTACCTTACCACTAAAAATGTCGACAAAATTTTAAAGACTGTAGCCATTTATAGATCCAACTCATTCACCACACTGCTATATCACATATTTTAAAATGATGTTTTGGGGTGCATTTATTTTATTTCAGGAAGATGGGAATCTCTGCATCTGAATGATGCCATTTTGGTATTTTGGGGGAAATTCCAAAATAATGAAGGAATACAAATGATTGCAAACTTGCTCAGAAGTTGATTTTCTATACCAACACCTTAATAATAAAAAATAGGGATTTCAGATGATACAAATTAGGAGTAAAACAGTCAATTACATTTCTGGGGAAATCTGCAGTGTGTTTCTCAATACAGAACAAAAGAACATGGATTTTGGATTCCCTCTTTTTTTTTTTTTTTAAATTAAAGTTTATTGGGGTGACAGGTGCAGCTGCTATGGAAGGCAGTATGGAGGTTCCTCAAAAAATTAAGAATAGAATTACCATATGACCCAGCAATCCCTCTCCTGGATTCCCTCCTTTTCATTCTTCACAGACATGTAATCTCAATCTCTTTCTTTACCCCAAAGACCTTTCTTTACTTTGATGTTCTTGGTGCCTGACCTCGACCTTTCCTAACAGAAGGATTGCCTGGGGCCTGAAAGAATTTTATGTACCACTGGAGGCTGCAGCTATGCCTTCTTTCTTAAGCCATCAGTGAAACCAGGGTGAGAAGGAGAAGGAAAAGAGGGCCATTGGCTGGATTCATCATTACCCTACTGGGTTCATGCCTTTTCTCTCATTGTGCATACAAATCGCTCCTTTATAACCTGGGAACCGAAATAAAATAGTTTAAAGGAGTATGCCGAGTTTTACAAAAGCTATTGCTTTGCTGCATGTGCTATTTCTTTTCAGGGCTGAACAACATTCATCGACCTATTAACAAATGTATCATCCTGTGTCACTTTTCATGCAGTGAGTTTCTTTATTACTCATTTCTGTTTGAGCTCCTGTGTCATATTGAAGGTACATCAGAAAGAAATTTCTGCCCCCAAATGTTGCTGAACCCAAAGAGGGAATCAAGAGACCTAAATTCAAACTATATGGTAAAAGCAAAATTTGATGTGCACAATGAAAAGTGATGTGATTTTGATATTTTAACCATCAATATCTGTGATCCTATTTTAAAAATAAGTATATTGTGCCATAAACTCACACTGACCCATTATATAACTGAAGTCCCCTGGGCAGTACATCATATTTTAACGTTTTTTGTAGTTACAATAATCATGATAGCAACTAACATTTATTGGGCATTTAGCCTGGAAGGTTCATGGTACTATGTGCATTATATGCATTCCCTTTTAAAATCTTTTTAGCAATCTTAAGAGGTAAATGCTCTTTATTTTATAGGTAAATAAACTGACACTAAAGAGATGAACTTGCCCAAGGTCTCCTGATTTGTAAACCCCAAACCCATGTTGTGACACATTATTTTACACAAACCCAGTGAATATTACTGAATTCCTCACAGTAATTCAAAGGCAGTTTATACAAGAAGAAGAACTAGTCTCATGGTGACCAATAACATATTCACAGTCTGTCCAGATATATGCTAATTTCCCTTTACTCTTTAGTAAAAAATCAGTAATGTCTGTGCCTCAGATGATCAATTTCACATCTATGACACAGCAATAGCAGAGAAAATTCAAAGGAAGCTGACATACTACTAAGGATATCAATGGGACCTCACCGGTTTCTTTCAGGTCAGTGCTTCTCAAAACTAGCACACAAGAATTATGTAGAGGGCTCATTAAAAATCGGATTCCTGGGCCTCCCCATCAGAGATCCTGATTCAGTAGGTCTGGAGCAGAGCCTGAGAATGAAGTTCTACTAAGGAACCAGGTGATACCGTTGCTGCTAGTCTGCAGTTCGTTTAGTTCAGGGGTGTCCAAACTGTTTTCAACGTTTTTCACCAAGGGCCATCTGTGGTAAAATACACAAACAGCCGTGCCACTCACTCGAGGTGAAGTACGTATTGCTTCATCTGGTTTATTTAAGTAAACTAAATATATTTTTGGAATTTGCTGCGGGCCAATTAACAATGAATTGTGGGCCGCAGTTGGCCAGCGGGCCGCAGTTTGGACACCACTGGTTTAGTTGATAGCACTAATAACCTCCTATATGGAAGTTCAGTTTTGCCCAAAGTAGGTCACAATTTTTAGTGGCCATCTTTGGAAAGCTTGCCTGAAATGCAAGCTACAAAAGGCAACTACCATAAATTCTTTTTCATCCGGTAGCTCTCAGGCCGCACTTTGAGAATCAGCGCTGGTTTCTGGATCAGTGATTAAGAAACCTTGGTGGATAGCTGGGGTTTCCCCCCTTTTACCAACTAGGGGCTGGAAAATATCTGAAGTTTACTCACTGTGCCATGAACTTATAATAATTTAGTCCTTTGCATGCCCCCTGTATCAGGTTATATCATCTTCATGACTTAACAAATATTTACTTCATGTCTGTGCATACCAGACATTGTTCAAGGTGTTGATAGCCCAGCAAAGAAAACAGAAAATGTCTGTGCTTGTATCAACTTAAAATCCTCTTCCCTGCTCCCAATCCGGAACCCTAGTTAGCTAGAGGAACTGCAAACCTCTCGCCTCTTGCCTGCAACCCCTTTCACTGCAGTAGATCCTATTTTCAGCAGCCCTGACATCAACCAGATGGCATTATGATATGATATGACACAGACATCTCATTAGAGGGCAAGGATTGTCCCTGCTTAGCAGTCACACTGTCATTCTCTTGCAAATACTAACCTTGGAACCAGAATTCACTAGGCCTCCTTGCACAGTAAGATTTGAATCTGGCCCCTCAGATGATAATTACCCCCATATGAAAGGTTCATTTTACTCAGTCAACCTCAGGTCACCCTTCATTCCTGTCAAGAATTCCCAGCATGGGCCAGGCCAACTATGACAATCTCAGACCACTTAGTCTTCTCATTTCACTTTTCAGATTCCTGCTGTGGTAAAATTGTTTCAATTGGTAAATCATTTGGGGGACACTTGGGAGCCAGCAATTCAGGGAAGCAGTGTGAAGAATGGTGGAAAGAGCATATCCTTTAGGGAGTAAGAACTACCATTCTAATTCTACCACTTAACATCTGGTGAACGTTCACAAGCTTCACATCTTTGGGACTCATTTTCCTCATTTAGTAGAACTACTGTCATCAAGTTGGTCAAATGCCTAACACAGTGTCGGTCATGAATTAGGGAATGGATAGTATTGGTCACTGTAGTAGACGACTGCAAAAGGAACCCTAGTTCTTTACCCCTCCGTTTACGTGCCCCTTGTATTAGTCAGCTCTGGTTGTAATAACAAAATACCATAGACTGGATGGCTTAAACAACAGAAATTAATTTTCTCACAGTTCTAGAAGCCGGAAGTCTGAAATCAGGGTGCCAGCATGGTCAGGTTCTGGTGAAAGCACTCTTTCTGGCTTTCAGATGGCTGCCTTTTGGCTCTGTCCTCACATGACAGAGAGAGAAAGAGCAAGCTCTCTGGTGTCTCTTTTTATGAAGGGATTAGTGCCTATAGATCTATATAGATATAGAGACATATATAGAGATATAGATAGATAGATGACGGATTGATAGAGATAGAAATATATAGATATGAATGAGCCCAGAGCAAACCAGCAAATCAACCTTGTTGACCTGTAGCTGACATCAGAGGTATGACTGAGCCCACCCAAGATCAGCCAGCGTGATTCTGATCAGCAGAACCAACAGGCGAACCCATAAACTTTTGGAAAACAGTAAGTGGTTATTATTTTAAACTACTGATTTTTGGGATGGTTTGCTATGCATCATTATAGAAGCATTTCTATCTACTGAATAAACTTTACAGTCCTTTCCCCCAATTCTTTAAACTATTTTGTTCATATTATTCTTCAAAAATCAAAACTAAAATTGTCTTTGTCCATTTTAACTCCTTTCTCTCCCTGCACACCAACACAAGGCTGTTTAGTCACCAATCCAAACTGTCCCAGTAACTTGAGTGCTGTTATCCTGTGGATCTCTTGGGAAATGTTCTTCCCTGGGGATAAACACTCTTCCCCATATATTTTTTCCAAGGAATCTGGCTACATTAAAAGTCCTCCTACTACCAGTTTATGTCTAAACTGACTTGTGAGTTGGACAATTGTCTGGAACCCTTTCTGGGACATGTCACATAAAAGCAATGGTTTCATGATTCTCCCTGAAGCTACAAAGATCTGTGGACACAATGTTGTCAACTGCTCAGCTCCTGGGTTCTGAACTGGGCCCCATCTCATCCAGAGCAGTTGGTTTTTTTCCTCCCCAGTCTATTTCTTCCTCTTGCCACGTATGACAAGCAACTTGATGGCATGACTGTATTCTTACCCCTATATCACTAACACCAGGTTCATGGAAGGTGCTTTTTAAACATGTGTTCAGTGAGAAAATAAATAAACACTGGGTAAATTAATGCTATTCCCATTGAAAACATCTTTCTTCCCTTTTCCATCTATTAACTCTTTTAAAAATTATTTTTATAAGGGCCAGATTAAGTGATAATCAGAACACATTGTTTGTACATCTCAAGGAGCATGTTACCTTTCTGCATTTTTATAGTTAATTGTCATCTGTCTTACCTTTGGAATAATATCTAACTAAAGTTTAAATCTCACTCCTTCTCACAGTGCCATAAATTCTTTCTTGAAATAAATTGATTTTAAATGCTGAATTAAAGTCTCAAGTTGAAAGCCTGTCCCATGCTAAATTGAAGCCACAGTATATAAATTTCCCTGGGTCCTATATGAGGAATAAATAGAAAAGGCTAATTATCCTAAATATTTGTGGCACCACAGGCAGCTTAGACATCTACTCAAGTGAAAAGAATGGACAGATACATTGGTCTGCTATTTACAATATAATGCTGTGTCCCAAACTCAGTGGCTAAAAACACACATTTATTTTTTGTTCTTATGCCTTCAGGTCAGCTGGGATCTGGCTGATCTAGGTGGGAGACAACTAGGCTTAGAGCCGGACTGTAGTTTGGGTCCAGATATAACCTACATGGTTCTCATCCTTCTTAGACTAGTGACTATTAGGGGCAGGTTCTCCTCATGATAAAAGGCAGGAGCACAAACAGTCAAGTTGAGTCACAGAGCACATTTCAATATCTTCATGCAGCAGATCCACAAACATTCCATTGATCAAAGTACTTCACAAGGTCAAGCTCAACATCAATGGGTTGGGGAAGGAGCTATAAATGCACAGCAAGTGTGATTCCAGGAAGAGATCAATAATGGGGGACAGTAATATAACACGTGTGGTTGGGAAATTAATGAATGGCAAAATAGAAGTATTTGGAGTTCCTTAGATCTAAGATAAGTATCTCAATTCCAAGATGATGCTTCATCACTGAACATACTTAAGCCCATCGTTTTATATATATATATATATTCTAGACTATAGGTCAATTGAAAAGAAATATGGCATGATAATTAAATCCATCAGTAGTATGTATTTTAGATGGCAAAATAGAAAATATATTTCTATCCCTTTTACTTCTATTCAGCTGAACTATAATCCCCAAAAAGGTTGTTTAATTTGGAAATGGCACCAGTAACTGGAAACAGCTTTGATATCAATTTATTACTCAAAGAAAATTTCTGTTCACACATGAATTTCCTGCTTTAAGAATTGCCTCTGATTCAGTAGGATGCCTTTTTGTTTTATTGATAGTTTTCTTTGCTGTGAAAAAACTTTTTAGCTTGATGTAATCCATGTTTTTTTTTGTTTTTTTGTTTTTTTGTTTTTTGTTTGCTTCCCTTGCCCAGGGGTACATATCGGTAAAAATATTACTAAGGGTAATGTCTACAAAGTTACTTCCTATATTTTCTTCTAGGATTTTTATGGTTTCAGGTCTTACATTTAAGTCTTTAATCCATTTTGAATTTATTTTTCTATATGGTGTAAGAAGGTTGTCCAACTTCAGTTTTTTGCATGTATCTGTCCAGTTTTCCCAACACCATTTATTAAATAGATTGTCTTTACCCCAGTGTAAATTCTAGCTTCTATTGCCATAGATTAAATGACCGTATAGGCATGGATTTATTTCTGGGCTCTCTATTCTGTTCCATTGATCTATGTGTCTGTTTTTATACCAATACCATGCTGTTTTGATTACTATAGCTTTGTAGTATTCTTTGATGCCAGGTAGTGTGACACCTCCCACTTTGTTCTTATTTCTCAAGATTGCTGTGGCTATTTGGGGCCTTTTATGATCCCATACAAATTTTAGGGTTATATGTTCTAGTTCTCTGAAAAATGTCATTGGTAATTTGATAGGGGTTTTGCTGAACCTATATATTGCCTGAGGTAGTATGGACATTTTGCACTATACCCCTGAAGCTGAATAATATTGAATATCAACTACAATTAAATATTAATATGTATAAAGAGAGACTCAGGGGATGTGGAGTACAGCATAGGGAATATAGTCAATGGAATTGTGATAGCTATACAAGTTCTGACAATTAAGTTCATGAACTTGTTGAAATTATGTTGCTAACCTTTTTTGATATCAGAAGAATTATTCATTATGAATTTGTACCAACTGGACAAACAGTTAACCAGGTTTACTATTTGGAAGTGCTGAAAAGGCTGTGTGAAAAAGTTAGATGAAAAAGACCTGAACTTTTCACCAACAATTCATGGCTCTTTCATCACAACAATGCATCAGCTCACAAGGCACTGTCTGTGAGGGAGTTTTTAGCCAGTCAACAAATAACTGTATTGGGACACCCTCCTTACTCACCTCATTTGGTCTCCAATGACTTCTTTCTTTACCTGAAGATAAAGGAAATATTGAAAGGAAGACATTTTGATGACATTCAGGACATCGAGGATAATATGACAACAGCTCTGATGGCCATTCCAGAAAAAGAGTTCCAAAATTTCTTTGAAAGGTGGACTAGGCGCTGGCATTGGTGCATAGCTTCCCAAGGGGAGTACTTCAAAGGTGACTGTAGTGATATTCAGCAATGAGGTATGTAGCACTTTTGCTAGGATGAGTTCACAAACTGAATTGTCCAACCTCGTATACAATATCTGAATGATATTAGATTGGGGCGAGGGGGTTATCACTTTGTGAGAGGTGCAAATGTCTAACTATGACATTGTTTTGTACACCTGAACATAAAAAAAAAGTAAAATTAAACTGAAAAAAAAAGAATTGCCTCTGAGATCAAAAACAGTATTTAGCTTAAGTAAAATGCATTATTGGCTAATATATCATATAGATATAGATAAAAACATGTAGGAAGTATGAATTTGCAATCACTGTGATTCAAAGTCAAAGAAATGTCACATTTCTTTGTGTTCTTTCAATCACATCAAATCTAACTTCAAGTCTTGGGGGAAATTAAATCTTGTTCATTATGAGCAAACTATCCCCTGATGCTCCCTTCACTCTGCTTCATTCCCTCCACTCTCACAGTTGGCAATGCCTTGAATGGTATTTAAATGGGATCCTATGCAGAACACTTGAGTACAACATGCTGATCTCCAGGATATACCAGTAACTAGTAAATTAATTGTCTTACAGCTAACCTGGTCCCTGAAGTCTGACAGCTCTGGAGGTTTCCAGGTACCTTGGGACAAGAATTTTCATGAGTTGTGAAGTCCCATCCACTCCATCCAACCACCTAGATGCACCACACAGCTATTCTTTCTGTTCTCCTGATGATTTGGGGAGATGTAGAGATAGGGGAGGGCGGCCTTGGATTACTGCTTCTTTCTGGACCCACAGATGTCAACTTCCTTCCCAATCTTGGGGAAACTTCCCTTTCCTTCATTTATTTATGACTCTTCTCTTTGACTAGCACTCAACTCCATCTCCTCCAACTAAAATACCTGTCTATCTTCTTAGGGGTGCTTTGTATAATTTTACTGAGTTTTTGCTTTTAAAACATAAAAAAAAAGGATATTTTTTTAGAGGTATTTACTTTTTGCTCTAAAACAAGTTTCAACTGAGGCAAGGGAACAAAGGAGAGATGACATCTATTTGATTGGAATGGGTGTTGGTGAGGTTGGGATAGGAATACAGAGTACACAACACTATTGCCCTCATTCAGTTTGCTTATTACATAGCAGTGGATTAAAAACACAAATTAATAAATCTGTAATTATCCTGCCACAAAGGTATTTACTTTAGTATAACTTTATGTCAACTTCAGAACGAAATTACTTCATGTACTTCCATTTCTTCCATCCTATATTACTTTCCTTAGTGGAATTGTTAATTAGAAGACTTTATTAATACAGATACATTCTTAGTTCATTAGTTATAATACATACTTCTATTGTCTATTTTCTTTATTTTGCCTCTTGGCAGTTGTAATTTAAAGGGTAGAGTTTGGAAATTAACTTTACTAGCTTCTGAGAAACCCTGCACACAGCCAAAACTAGAATGTCAACATCTCATAAGAGGATACCTCACAGCTTAATTTCTTTTAGAATAAAACATTGGGTGCTAACAAATAAGAGTGCACATGGATCTTCTTGTAATAATTGGATTTATTGTAGAGGAAAATTTTACTCTAATTCATTCTTAGAACTGCATGGTAATTTTTTTCATCCTTATTCTTTTAATTACTTTAACCCAGTGGATGAAAAGCTGAAAGATTTTTTCAGTGTAAACAAGATGTAAGATGTTATCCTGTGTCAATCACTAAATTTTATCTAGAGCCTATAATGTGCCCTTGTAGAAGATACATACATACAGAAACACGTGTGCATGCACACACATGTATACAAGGTGTGATCAAAACACACAATGAATGTTTAAATTTAAAAATAAATTATTACAGTAACAGACACATTGCCATTAATCCCCCTCAAAATACTCCCCCTCGCTTCAAACACACTCATCTCATGTTCTTGTCACTTTCTGAAGCAGTTCTGGAAGTTTTCTTCCATGAGCATCTTTAGTTGTGCTGTCATGGCTGCCTTGATGTCCTGAATCAATTCATAACCTTTTCCTTTCACAGTCATTTTGAATTTGGGGACGAGCCAGATGTTGCATGGTGCCAGATCTGGTGAATAAGGTGGGTGGGGACACACCATAATGTTTTTGACAGAAACTTCCATATTACAGAAGTGATATGTAACACGGAGCCTTTCCACTGGGATCACAAAATACAGTGAATACTGCTGCTGTTGAGTGCCATCCAATAGAAAGGCAGGGATCTTCAATATGGGAAGTGGTGCATCGAACCTTAATAACAATGTGTGACAAGTTTCAACGTGTTTGGTGCAGTCAGTCAGGTGTGAGCTACGGTTGAGAGAAGGTGTGTTTTAAAGTGTGCTTTAAATCATTCCCCATGATGACAATGCTCCGTGTCACGCATGGCTTCTGATATATGGCAATTTCTGTCAAATAAAAACATTATAATGTGTCCTCTTCCACTTTATTCACCAGATCTGGCACCCTGTGACTTCTGGCTCTTCCCAAAGTCAAAATGATTCAGGACATCTAGGCAGCCACGACAGCACTACAAAAGATACTCACAAAAGAGGACTTCTGGAACTGCTTCAGAAAGTGTCAAGAATAAAGGAATAAGTGTATTTGAAGCAAGAATAAAGGAATAAGTATATTTGAAACGAGGGGGGGGGGTATTTTGAGGGGGATTAATGGCAATGTGTCTTTTACTGTAATAAATGTTATTTTTATTTAAACATTCACTGTATTGTTTGATCATACCACATATGAGTTCAATTATGGTGTCCAGTCTAATTGTAACTTCAGTTATCATCAGTATCTAAAAGCAATATAAAATGAACTCCTTATTTACACATAATCCCAATCTAATAAACAGTTGACTAGTGTTTGTAACATTCATTCATTAAAGAAGGCTTATTTAGCACTGACTGTGCCAGGCAAAAACTTTTACACTGTAAGACAATACATAGCATGGGACTAAAAGCACCATGTGTTTTACTCTTATTAACTCAAATACATTGGAGATATAAAATAATGTATTTCAATTACTAAAGTACCAGACTCACTGCCATATTTGTCTCAAAATATACAGTGAAAAACCCTCTCCTTATTCTGCATGAACCAATCAAACAGTCATTTAGTTATTTCCATATTTTCTTGATTCAATCAAATTTTACTGCATGAATGACACTGTGTTAAATTCTAGGAATACAGCCAAAAATAAGACAGTCATGGTCCCTGCCTTCATGATGCTTACAGTCTTTAGATTATATGTGAATATAAACATTAAAATACAAACACCAGAATGTACCCATTCAAACAATATATCTCATTTCAAAACACCATGGAATTTTATATTGGGAATACTTAACTCCTTAGAGATTTTTTTCCAGAGCTAAATTATCTTTAGCCAAAAACAGTACTGTCCAGTTAAACTCCACAGCATGGTGCTCAGACTTGTACATCAGTTAAATATCCAATTTCAGTGATTCAGCTCACCCATAAGTCTCTCATTCCCTCAAAGCCCAAAATGGATGCATGATTGGATGGCAGCCTTACATGGTCATTCAGGACCCAGTTTCCTTCTGTTTTGCTCACTCTTTTTCCCCTATGGTGTTTCCATGGTCCAAACCTGGAAGAATTATATTTTACTGATGATCACATTCCTCTCACCGGGTGGGGTCACATGACTGCGACTAACTGGAAAGGAGGCGGGGAGATACAGTGTAAGGTTGAGCCCAGAGGAAAGATGAAATTGATTTTGGTGAACAAATAGCATTTCTCTGCCACAACTTGTTTCTAGAATGCATTTCAGTGTTTGCAGGACAAACAAACCTGTCTTCACTGAACAAATGTTTGTCCACACAGACTATTATAAACTGTCACAATCTTTCTAGCACTTTCCTGATTAGAGCTATATTTTTAAAAAAACTCTTTTGAGGTATTTTTACAGAACAGCAGCAAAGATGGTATAAAGAGTTCTTGTATACCCTGCACCCAGTTTCTCCCAAATTTTAAATATTGCATACACTTACAAAAATTAAGAAATTAACATTGGCACAATACATTATAAAATTCACTATATTTTCCACTAATGTCTTTTTTCGGTTCCAGGTGATACCAAATATTTTTAAAACACACACACGCACGTGCACACTTCATCCTTTCCTTAAGTCTCCTGAACCCTAAAGTGAAAGACATTTCTCCATCCTCATAGGTTTCCTCTCTCTCCCTCTCCTGCACAGAGGAAAGTCCATGTGAGAACACTATGAGAACATGGCCATCTGCAGGCCGGGAACAGAGTCTGCACCAGAAACTGATTTTGCCAGCACCTTGTTCTTGGACTTCAGATCTCCAGAACTATGACAAAATTAATTTCTGTTGTTTAAGCCACCAGTCTGTGGTATTGTTATGGCAACCCAAGCTGAGTAAGACAGATGAGAAAACCAAGCTCAACGTTTAATAACATGGTCAAGATTTTAAAGCCAGTGAATTGAATTGCAGAGGCAGGATTTGAAAATCAATTATGTGAAATTATAAAGTCTAAGATATTTGCATTATATACAATCCACCCAGTATTAGTGAATGGAGGTGTTATACTTAAACAAAACACATGGTAAAGAACTTTTCACAATTAAGTCAACAGAGGTCCAGAGCAAAAAACAAGAGGATGCAAAGGATGACTGAAAATAATGGGGAAGAAGAGCATTCCTGGATGGAGTTATGTCCAAGCACTCATCAGAAATACCCATTACGGGGAAAGTTCAAATATAGGCATTGGAGGAACAAAGAATGAGGTTATTTTAACGTCGTCCCTTTATTCCTCATAGTTCAGTATTTACCTAGGATGACAAACTTTTCTTCTCCCCTTGTTGTCAAGAGCCAAATAGAAAGCAAACTGGTTAGTAGAACAAGAACCTTGATACTTGCTGGGCTCAGCATTCTAACCTCAAGTCTTCTTTCTGATCCTGGCACATCCAAATTCTTCCTGGCAGCCTAGTTTTGAAACCGAATTCCTTGGCATTCCCTCTCTAATGATCTCTGCCTAGGCCTGAAGGTTAAGCTTTGAGCTTCCAACAATAACATCTCCGTGTCTGGCAGTGGGGCAGGCCAGGGTCCTTGCATGAGTATCATCTGAGATCCATTGTAGAAAAAAAAGTCTATTTCAGAAGTACAATCATTCTCTAAATGTGCTCCCTGGACTAGCAACATCAGCATCACTTGGGAACTTGTTAGAAATGCAAATTCTCAGGGCCCCCTTCCCAACCCCACTTAATCAGAAATTCTGGGTGACAGAGCACAAGAATCTGTTGTAACAAGCCCCCTAAGTGGATCTAATGCACGCTAAAGTTTGAAATGACTGAATTCGTGTCTGGTGTCTTCACATTCCTTGTGATGCCTATTGGTGGATTAAAACTGATTAAAACTGATAGGACTTAGTGTTTGACAGCTCAACAACCTAGCTGGTTGCATAACCCTGGGTCCTTGCTCAGCCTCTGTGCTTCTCTATTTTCTCATTAAAAAAAAATACACCGAAGAGCTATAATACAGCTTTTCATTTTTTCTGTGGTTTGCTGATGAGTAACTAACGGAGGGTTGTACTATCCCATGTTAATCTTAACTGCCTGACTAGTGCTTAGCAATGGCTTTTGTCCTAAGCTTGTCCTTGTAATTGCTGAGCCTCTTCTCCTGTGTTGGATTTAAACAGCAATATTCCAGTACGTTTGTATTCCATAAATCATTAAGGTGTCTATTGGAATGCTATATGCTCATCTATTTGTAGTTACACTTAATATGGATACAATTATTATAAATGCTCATGCTTAAGTATTAGCTATAATTGAAGAAGGCTTGACCTTTATTCTAATATTGAAGCTCTTTTTTTCTTGGACTAGTTGAGGTCCTGTAATATACAAATATTTCCTCGTAGGAAGGTCGAGTAAAAAACTAATCTTTCCAAGCTAGAGTCCTTCAAGCAATTAATCCAGATAAAAACCATGCGATGAAGCTGGTGGCCACAGAAAAGATCAATCCTGCAGAGAGAACGGATCAAGCATATGCTGACTTGTCAGGAAAAATGGAGGAGGCCTGAGAGTGCCACACAGAAACCACTCTTTGGAAACTGTTTTGGGGATCAGAACAGAAATTGGGGAGATGCATGAAAGGAGAAAAATATAGTGCGGAAGAGTATCGTAGTTTGGATTCCCCCAGGGACAGTTCTTGAGTAAGAATGTTACGTAGTACAAGTGCTTTATTTGGGATGTGCTGCCAGGAAATACTGGAAGGAGAGCAGGGAGTTGAAACAGGGAAGGGAAGGAGAACAATGTATTGTATATTATCAAGAAAGTCATCACTATCAGCAACTGAAGTATAGGGTCAGAGATTCAAGTCCGGCTCTGTCGGCTTACCAATTTGGTCCCTTGAAAAATCATATCACGTCTTTGTGTATCACATCCCTCTTCTAAGAAACGGAGATGAAAACACCCATTACATGGGAGGATGCTGTTGCAACTAATAATACATTAACTACCATCTGCTGAACACTGATCTTGTATAAGGCTCAATGCTAAGCTCTCCCCTAAATCCTAGAAAATAGATAAATATTCTTTATAGTTTACTGAGAGGTCATATAGACTACATAATTTAAAAAACATAAAGGGATTTTTTTAAACTTTAAGATGATGTTAAAGAGAGCTTGTACAGCTTTTCATGACTCATTGGGAAACCTGTACTTTAGTTATAACTTTGGAATTCATTACCTGTGAGGCCTCAACCAGATCATTTTGCCTCTTTTAGCATGTCTCTTATTAAAACAAACCAACAAAACAGATTATGTAAGATGTTAACATTGGGGGAGGTTGGATGAAAGGTATACAGCACTTCTCTGTACATGTCTTTGTAACTTCCTGTAAATCTGTAATTATTTAAAAAATAAAAGTGTAAAAAACAGGGAGTTCATAATGTTATAGAATGAATTGCCCCCCAAAGTTCATACCCTCAATGGGACTATAATTGGTACAGCCACTTTGGAAAACTTTTGGATAGAACTTACTACCAAACACATGCAAACCTGTGACCCAGGAATTCTACTCATGGATAGATACACAATAAAAATATGAGTTTATATGCACCAAAACATGTGTACTAGAAGGTTCACAGCAAAGTAATTTCTCACAGTCAAACCTGTAAACAACCCAAGTACCATAAACCATAGAAACAAATAAATTGTGACCTATTCATGTATTAGAATGTGAAATAGTGATGAAAATGAATTATATATGAATACATAACAATATGAATGAATCTCATAGGCATGATATTCAGTGGAAAGGCCAGACGCAAAAGAGAATGGTAAAATTCTACTTATAAATAGTTCTCAAATAGGCAAAACTTATCTATGCTGTCAGAAGTCAGGACAAAGGGGTAAGGGACTGGAAGAGAGCATGAGGTGGTCTTCTGGGGTGCTGGTAATTTTCTATTTCTTGTTCTGGGTTCTGTCTTACTTGGTGTGCTCATTTGAGGCCCACATTGAACGATTAAATTGTAATCTGTGTACATTACTGTATGCACATTGTAATTTTTTAAAAAAGCTTACCTAACAAAAGTTCTGAATGGTGAGTTAGATAAATTCAAAGGTTTCTTGTGGCTCTAACTCCTGATCCTGAGTTGAACCTCAGACATCGTCCCATCATTACTGAGATGAGGCTGATGGCAGATTGGAAAACTTGACAAAACTAGGCGAATAGACACGCTCTATTCAATTCTGGCATGTGGAGATGTCTCTGCCTAACAGTTCATTTTACCCTCACTGGTACCAGCACAGAGATTTACACAAAGACGTGCACAGTAGCCATTTGTTCAATGCTTTGGGATGATGGAATTTCAGAAAGTTCCAACGGGTGGCAAGATGCTATTTCTTGACAGTCTTTACACACTTACAGCCTTTCTTCTTTTTACCCCAATCCTTTTCACAATGTGGTTTCCCTATCAGTAATTATAAAAATTAGAGAATACAATTTTCCATGCCATAATATTTCTAATGACTGCTCCATAGTTCAAGTAACTTAAGAGGTTAACGTACAGCTTAAGAACACTAATGAAAATAAAAATAAAAATATTAGAAACTAGAATTTCAGAAATATTAGAAAACTAGCACAGGAAATGGCCAAGGGGAAGAAAACAGAAAAATAGGTTGTAGGGTGGCTGAAAGAACTTATAATGTGGTTGATATGAAACTTTCTCTCTGCTTTATAAAGTATCCTGGCCATCTGATAAGCATGATCACACTTAGATCTACACTAGTCAGAAAGTCATAGGGTGCTTGCAAGAAAAATGACTGCAAATATTTCCTTCCATGTATTCACATCTTTTTGCAAAGTGATTTTGCAACAACTCCCATCAAGGGGTGGAGGTATTTCCTTACCTATTGAATTTAGGTTGGTGTTATGGCCTGCTTTAAGCAACAAAAAGCTGCATAAATGATTCTCTTCTACCTCTGAACTTAGGACTCAAAAGTCCTTGCACATTTTTACCTTTTCTCTTGTGCCCTGGCCTATGTCATGTGAACAAGCTTGAGCTTGTACCTGCTCGAAGATGAGAAGCTATGTGGATCGGTTATTCCCACTGGCCCAGCCAGCCAATTGCAAGCCTTTAGCCTACTACTGGCTGACCAACATACATACATAAGACTTGCCAATATCAGCTGAACCTCACCCAGGTCAGCAGAACCACCCACCTGACTCATAGGTTTGTTGACAATAAATGATAACTGTTTTAAGCCACTGAGTTTCAAGGTGATTTGTTAGGCAACAATGGATACAGACATCAGAAATCTTAATAATATCTGCTTATATTCTGCTAACCTTCTGTCCTGGTGCAGCTTCACTATATGGTGCAAGCCTTAGCCTGGAAATCAGTACCTTTGGACTCAAGTTCTTGCAATGGTAGAAAAATGAAAAAATTGAAAAAAATCACCTTTGAAGTACTTTCAGATATATATGTTTGTGGGCATTTTAATTGTGTAATGGGTGCACAGTTTATGTGTTGATTCTGATAGTAAATTTGGTCTGGGTACTACGAGAACAATGCTGTGATAGGGAGGCCCCACTTGACTGGAAGCTCTTTAAAGGCAGAAACTGTGGCTTATGAGGAATGGGCAGTGTCCTAGGTTGAGTTTTCCCAGAGAAGGACCCTGGGACAAACACTTAAGTGCAGGTAGTTTATTTGGGAAATGATCCAGGACCCCTTAGCGAATGTGGAAATGACTCAGAGGAGGGAATGCAGCCAGAGGGGTGCATTATCAAATAGGTTACCACTGTGAACAATTAGATTTTTGTCCTGCTGGGAAATTCTGGAAAACTGTTTACAATACACACCTTACATTTATCCTGCCCCAGGGGTAAGGGAGCTGGGATATTTATCCCACCAACCTCTATCTATCATCGGGTGCAAGCTGATTTAGAACGGAGGTGATTTCCCAGTATCTCCAGCGATATGCATGGACAAAGTAGGCTCTGGCAAATAGAGAAAGCACTCAGGCAAAGAGAGAGGAGTGCTGGACAGGGGGAAGTTGGGCTGGGAATGGTAAGGATGAAGGGGAAACAGAAGAGCACCAACGGCATCTGCCACCAAGATTGTGCCTAACACCTGGGATATGCTAGACATGCAATTAATCTTTGCATGTATGATCTATGTCTGACCTAAACATTTTTCTCTTTCAGAAACTTATTTTTTCCACAACCTTCAGTATATAAAATGGGTCCCATTTTCACTTCCTGAATGGAGTTCAAGGCTTCCTTTGTCTGTGGAACCCTCCTGGTGCCATCTTGTCTTCCTTCCCCACCAATAAATAGATAGGTAGAGCAACAACTAGGTACTTACATATATACCATAAATACACACATGCATAGATACATACATAGAACAGGGAAGAATATGCTCTATTTTCTTCAGTAATTACATTTTACATATTTTATCACGTGGAAGTACAATTACACTTAGGGGTCGCTTTCCTGCTGCTTTTTAAGTTCCTTATGTGTTTATGTGATTTCAGCATGGTGCCTGGCACATACCAGTTCATGAATGTTGACTGCCTGTCCAATGAAATGCACCAGTGGATATTCACCAAATGCCAGTAGAAAATCATGACCTAACTTACATATACCCTATGACTGTTAAATGTCTCTGCAGGAGACATTTATTATATGTATTATATGTTCCATTAAGGATCCTATTTATAGTGTTCACTTTTGTACTGTAATACCACACAAAATGTATTTATTGTAGAACAAATTAGAAACTGAATATTGTTCAGTGAAAGAAAAATGTAACTTTTGAAATGTAAAACTCTAGTGAGAATTTCAAAATAACAGAAAAATATTATTTATACTGTTCTATACATTCTGTTCCACTGGACATAGTAATTAATTTGCATTGTGGATGGCTACTGTATAATTCATAGATTATCTATACCCAATTATGAACTGCATTTGAGAAAAATTGCTAAGCATCATGTTGGTATATCATTGTTATAAAAATTCACAGTGGGTTTCTAAATACAGTAAAATGATAGTGGTCATAGAAAAATTTTGTAGCTGATTGTTTATTATTAAGCTGCAGTTTATGTTAAATGATAATGGTGTTTCAAGAATATTGCATGATAAATTTTAAAAAGGAATAATTCCAGAATATGATTTTCCACAACTGCACTCGTTCATGCTCAGAGTCATGGCCGAGCAGGGAAATGTAGAGATTATTTTCAAATACCAGTAGTCGGTGAGTTGTTTTTGAAGGAGTTCAAAGCATTTTGAAATTATCAAACGTGTAGGCCAGAAAAAAAAGAGAAAAACTATACAGGACCAGGGACAGTTGAATTCACAATAATGTCAGAGTTCGCTGCACAAATGATGTAATTTGTCATTTTAAGATGGATCTGGAAATATTGAACACATCAAAAGAAAAGATCTGTTGTGATGTGATTTTTTTTTTTTTTGAGAGCATCTGTCATCCAAGTTATTCCAAGACAGTTTTGTATTCCTGCTGTTGCTGTGAATGACAGCTTAATATAATGTTTGTGGAGAAAAAAATAGAAGATATTCTTACTCAAATCAAGGCGTCCATATGCCTAAAAAACCAAAAAAAGAAAATTGCTTCTTCAGATAACTCTTAAACTCTAATTTAAGGTGCTTTAGGATCCAGCCTCACTCAAGCGTTCGTGGATGAGATGAATTAGATTATGTCCAAGGTGTGGCATCCTAAGGAAAATGAAAGGCCCACTTGGCTGTTACCTTTTAGAAATAGAGTTCTCACAAGGATCCTTTACCTCTCTGCCATCATGAAACTGTCCCTTATCTGCTTTAAACTTTAACACTCTGCATAAGAAAAACACTTGAAATAAAAAAGAACAATTCTGTCCATGAACTTCTACTATCTTTTGTAGGAACTGACTTTCAGGATTGATACTGGGTATAAAAATGTTCTCTTTGTGTTATTTATTTTTTGCTTTATTGAAAACTTCCTACTACCATATTTCCCCGAAAATAAGACCTAGCTGGAAAATAAGTCCTAGCGTGATTTTTCAGGATGACATCCCCTGAACATAAGCCCTAATGAGTCCTTTAGAGCAAAAATTAATATGAGACCCGGTCTTATTTTCAAGGAAACATGATAAAATAAAATTCAAGGCAGAAATCAACCAAAATTCCATCCTGGAGTTACAATAGTTTTTTTAAATTTTCTTAATACTACTTCCAGTCTTAGTCCATATTCATAGTCCATATTCAACCCTTAGTGCATATTCAAAGGGTTACGTTTTTATACCATCATCATATAGTGAATTTTGTAGTCTACATGTTTACCTATAATGTGGCTCTTCCCCCATTTTTCTACAGCTGTTCTTTTTTACCTCTCCCTCCCTTTCCCATCTACTCAGCCCACCCCATTACATTTCTAATATAATAAATATTACCAGTAGTATACTGGTGTGTATCTTTTCAGACTATTTTCCTACACTCTGTAGTATGCAGGATTCTAAGATGACACCCCCCCCCCCCCCGTCGTCCCCCAACCGCCACCGCCCCCGCTCCCGCCCCAGTGAATCATGCTCTTACATGATTCCCAATCACTGAGTGTGGGTGAGACTGTGACAATGTGGTATCACTTGTGATTGGATTATATCATATGTCAGTTTGAAGGGATTTTGCTGATGTAAGTAAAATCCTAGATTATCCTGGGTGGTCTGACCTAATCATGTAAGGCCATGAAAGAGGTAATGAGTCTTTTCTAAACGGAGAGAAATGCTCCTGTTGTCTTTGAAGAACTAAATCACCATGTTATGAGAGGACCTTCTGGCTAGAATCTGAGGGTGACCTTTGGTACCTGAGAGCAACCCTTAGTGGACAGCTAAGACGAAAAAAAAAAATGGCACCTCAGTCCAGTAGTTGCAAGGAACTGATTTCCTCTGAATACGCTTGGAAGAGGACCTCAGCTAAGCCCAGCTGACACTTTGTTTTCCACCTTGTAAGATAGATGCTGAGCAGAGAATGCAGTAATGCCATACCCATATTTATGACCTAGAAAAACCTGAAAAAATAAAAGTGTTGTTTTAACTAAATTTGTGGGACTTTGTTTTGACATTACCCTGATACTAAAACCAGAACTAGATATTATAAATAAGGAAAATTATAGACCAATTTCTCTCATGAACATAGATGCGAAAATTATAAATAAGATTTTAAGAAACTAATCCAACAATATCTGAAAAATAATATGTCATGACCAAATGGCATTTATACCAAAAACAAAAAGTAATAATCACTATAACTCACCATATTAAAAAATTCAAAACGATAAAAACAGGATCATCTCCATAAAGAAAGAAAAAACATTTGACAAAATCTAACATTCTTAATAAAAGCACTGAACAAACTAGAAGTAGAAGAGGACTTCTTAAACTTTGTAAGGGACATCTACAAAAAGAAACCCATAAATAATGTACTTAATAAAGAAAGATAGAATGTGTTCCCATCAGATCATTGACATGAAAAGAATATTCACTCTCATCACATATTCAACATTGCAGTAGAGGTCTTAGACAATGGAATAGGAAGTAAAAGAAAAATAAAAAAGCTCAGTGACATCAGCATGATGGCAGGCTAGGAGGTCCCAATACTTGTCTTCCTCCAAAAAAACAACAAAAACAATGAATAAATAACTATAAACTTATGAAAATAGTTCTAGGGAAGCTCTGGACTTTAACAAAGCAGCATCAGAAGCTCTGTGGAGCACAAAAGCTGAGGATGGTCACATGGAAAAGCATAGGAAGCATTTTACCTACATCATTCATCTCCCAGTCTGGAGTTGCTCAGACCTAAGAGGGATCCCCTTGGAGGGACATCACCCTGTAAAGAAGAGAAGCAGGACCCCAGGAATCCTCACCACTACCACAGACATCTGCAGCTTTTGCTACTGAGGACCTTCTCCCCACTACCACCTATCTTCTCTGAAGCTGAACCCAGCTGGTGGTGCTACCTTGAGCACCACTGTGTGTCTTCCCTGGGGTCCAATCTGTCGCTCCACTGAGACCTGACCCCAGGGAACTGAGTTGTGTTGTGCCCCACTATCTGTGATCATGATGACACAGCCCCTAGTCATCTATGAGACCTGAGATGCCACTGTGCTGCACATTTGCCCCCTGGCTTTAACACTCACCACCCCACCATTAGTGCCATGCTGCGGCTGCTTCGCAAGTAACCTTATTGTACTTATGATGGTCCCAAAGTGCAAGAGGAGCAATGCTGGCAATTTGGATCTGCCAAAGAGAAGCCATAAAGTTCTTCTTTTAAATGAAAAGTTATGTATGTATAGGAAAAAAACCCACATATACATATATACATATGTACATATATACATATATACATATATACACATATACACATATACATATATACATACATATATATATATATATATATATATATATATATATATATATATATATATACACACACACACTCACACACATATATAGTGTTCCTACTATCTGCAGTTTCAGGCATCCACTGGAGGTCGATCTTAGAATGTATCCCCTGTGGATAAGGGGGACTAGTGTATTGTTAAGATGCCAATACTACCCAAAAGCAATCAATAAATTCAATGCAACCCCTATTAAAATCCCAAGGACATTTTTTTTGCAGAAACAGAAATATCTATCCTAAAATTCGTAATGCATGTCAAGGAAGCCCAAACAGACAAAACAATCTTTAAAAGAAGGACCGAGTTGGAGGTCTCATACTTCCTGGTTTCAAACCTTACTATAAATCTACAGTAATCAAAACAGTGTGGTAATGGCATACGATCAGACATATAGACCAATGGAATAAAATAGAGATCCCAGAAATAATCCCTTGCATATAAGGTCAAATGATTTTTGACAAGGATGCCAAGAAAATTCAGTAAAGAAAGGACCATCTTTTCAACAAATGGTGCTCGGAAAACTGGATACCCACATGCCAAAGTATGAAGTTGGACCTTTACTTAATACCACAAACAAAAATTAATCTGCACATAAAAGCTAAAACTATAAAACTCTTAGAATAAAACATAGTGAAAAATTTCATGACTTTGGAGTTGGCAATGATTTCTTGGATATGACACCAAAGAACAGGCAACAAATGAAAAATGGATAAATTGAAGGCTATCAAATTAAAAAGTGTGTGCATCGAAGGCAAAAAGGCAACACACAGAATAAGAAAATATTTGTAAATCTCATACCTGATATGGGAATAAGAACCACAACTTAACAACAACAACAACAACAAAACCCAACTCAATTCAAAAATAACCAAAGAACTTGAATAGACATTTCCCCAAAGAAGATATACAAATAACCAATAAGCTTGTAAAAAAGAAAAAAAAATGCTCAACACTAATCATTAGGGATATGCATATCAAAACCACAATGAGATAACACTTCTAAAAATGTACCTGGGATTTGTTTTAATCAGGTATAATAAAACACAAACATGGAAATGATAGTCATGAAGTTTATACTCAGATTTCTAGAAATAGGAAGTATGTCATGCCATTCAGGGACACATGGGGAAGCACTGAGGTGAATCAGCAGGAGGAGAGGAGAGAGCAAGACCAAGAGTCTTTATTGGGATTTCCCTGGAAAGAAAAGGCCGGGGCAGGGTATATATACTGAGTAAGCTTAGAATCGCACAGTTTGAGTGATTTCAGCAGGTTCTAGACTACAGAGATAATCCCTAGTTTTCCAGTTCCTAGACCTTGGGTAATTTAGGGCAGGAAGAATATTGGCTTGGGGTATGAGAGTTTGATAAAGAAGATGCTTGAGGATATGGACTCTGAATTGGTTAGTCTGTATGTCAAAAGTGTGTTCACAAGGGATAGGAATTAGCTATCCCTTGGAGGGGCAGTCTTTCCAGGATCAGATGGCAAATGCCAAAGCATCAAGCATACAGAAAATATTTTCAATGCAACTTCACACCCATTAAGATAGCTATAATCAAAAACAAAACAAAATGAAACAAAACAAAAAAACAGAAAATAAATGTTGTTAAACATGTAAGAAATTTGGACACTTGTGCACTGCTGGCAAAAATATAAAATAACATAATTGCTATGGAAAGCAATATGGTAGTTCCTTAAAAAATTAAACAGAATTAATGTAGGATTCAGCAATTCTACTTTTGGGGTATATACAAAAAAGAATTGAAAGCAGGAGTTCAAACAGCTATTTGTATAGCTATGTTCACAGCAGCACTATTTTATTCATAATAGCCAAAAGATGGAAAAAAACCAATGTCCACCAACATGAATGGATAAAAGAAATGTAGCATAGAGCCCTGGTCAGCATGGCAGAGTATGTAAATACTGTGCTTGCCTCCTTTCATGACCACATCAAAAGTACAACTAAACTACAGACAACCATCACCAAGAACCACCTGGATTCTATCTGAACAGAAGTCCTATAACTAAGGATATGCAGAAGAAGTCACCTCTAGATTGGTAGGAGAGGTAGAGATGCTGATGGGCTGGTCCCACAATCCCCATGTGTGGCAGTTAAAAATTGGGAGGGATATCTCAGCTTTCCCATACAAACGGCCTGTCTGGTTCCTGCTGCAGACATTCCTATTAATCTATCAAAGGTTCACAAACCCAAACAAGCAGCATCTAGCCATGGCATACCTGATACCTGTTGCTAAGCAGCCCAAGTCCGGCATTACTGTTTCTCCAAAAATAAGACTGGGTCTCATACCATATTTCCCTGAAAATAAGACCGAGTCTTATATTAATTTTTGCTCCAAAAGACACATTAGGGCATATTTTCAGGGGATGTCTTATTTTTTCATGTACAACAATCTACATTTACTCAAATACATTCATGCCATCTACTTCTGGAACATCGTCATAATGTACTAAATGCATCCATCTGGCTGACAATCTTAATTGGGGCTTATTTTCGGGGTAGGTCTTATTTTGGGGGAAACACGGTAGCAACAGCCAGCCTCAGTTCACAGCTTAGCCCCTCCCAGACAACTCCAAGCCCAACACAAGTGTCAACCATCTGCAGGTCACTTTGTAGCTCACACCAAGTGGCCCCAGGTGGGGCACAGGTACCAGCATGCCAGCCTGCACCAAAGCACCTCCCAAGAGGCACCAAAACCAATACACACAGTGGCCAGCTTCAGACCACACCAGAGCACCACCAAACCACCTCCACAAATGACACACCCAAATTGCAGACTGGGTAGGCACCAGAACTCCACTAAAGTTAATCCTACTCCATAGGGTCAGCCCCTGCATAACAGCCCCACCACTATAGTCACAGCCAATTCTCACAACCAATCAGCCTGAGGGCCAATCCCTCCCATTGCCATGTAAATACCAACCAAGGCTCAACTACAATGGGAGGGCACACACAACTCACACAAAGGACACACATGGTACACCTGTCTCATGTGACCAAGGAGACTGCACCACTGGACCCCACAAGACACCTACTACATAAGGCCACTCTACTAATACTTGTAGACATTCCAGCTTTACCTAATACATAGAAACAAACACAGCGAGGCAGCCAAAATGGAGAGACAAATAAATATGTCCCAAGTGAAAGAACAGAACAAAGCTCCAATAAAGAACTAAGCAACATGAAGACAAGCAACCTACCACACGGAGAGTTTAAAAACACTGGTTATAATGATGATCTCAGTGAGAACTTCAAAAAAGATATAGGAAACATAAAAATGGAGATAGAAAACAAAATAGAACCAGTGAGAAATGAAGAATACAATAACTAAAATAAATAATACATTAGAGGAAATCAACATTAGATTAGATAAAGCAGAGGATCGAATCAGAGATTTGGAAGATAAAGTAGCAGAAAACACTCAAAAGAAGAGCAACAAGAGAAAAAGAATAAAAAACAAACAAACAAACAAACAAACAAAAACACTGAGAATAGTTTTAGGTGCCTCTGGGACAACATCAAGCATTGACTGATAAATCTTCATATCATAGGAGTACCAGAAAGAGAAGAGAGAGAGCACAGAATTAAAAACCAATTTGAAGAAATAATGATGAAAAACTTCCTTAACCTGGAGAAGAACATAGACATATGAGCCTTGGAAGTACAGAGAGTCCCAAATAAGATGAACCCAAACAGTCTCACACCAAGACACATAATTAATATGTCAAAGATTTAAGTCAAAGAGAGTATCTTAAAAGCAGCAAGAGAAAAGCAGTTAGTTACCTACAAGGAAGTTCCCGTAAGATTGTCAGCTGATTTCTCAATAGAAACTTTGCAGGCCAGAAGATATTGGCATAAAATATTCAAAGTGATGAAAAGAAAGTACCTACAACCAAAATTACTGTACCCAGCAAAGCCATTATTTAAAAATCAAAGGACAGATAAAGAGTTTCCCAGACAGGAAAAACCTAAAGGAGTTCATCACCACCAAACTGGTATTACAAGAAATGTTAAAGGCGCTTCTTTGAGAAGAAAAGAAAGACAGAGAGAGAGAGAGAGAGAGAGAGAGAGAGAGAGAGAGAGAGAGAGAGAGAGAGATAAAAATATGAATAATAAAATGATAATAACTAAATATCAATCAGCAATTTCTTTAAATGTAATTGGGTTAAATGCTCCAATCAAAAGACACAGAGTGGCTGAATAGATAACAACACCCTTACATATACTGCCTACAAAAGACTCACTTCAGATAGAAAGACACACAAAATGAAAGTAAACACATGACAAAACATGTTTCATGAAAATGGAAACAAACAAACAAAGAATCTGGGATAGCAATATTTATACCAGACAAAATAGACTTTAAAACAAACACTACAACAAGAGACAAAGAAGGACCCTGTAGTCCCACTTCTGGATATTTATCTGAAGAAACCCAAAACACTACTTTGAAGGGACATGTGCAGCCATATGTTTATTGCAGCATTATTTACAATAGCCAACATATGGAAGCAACCTGGATGTTCATCAAGGGATAGATGGATAAAGAAGAGATGGTACATATACACAATGGAATATTACTCAGCCATAAAAAAGAACGAAATCTAGCCATCTGTAACAACATGAATGGACCTTGAGGATATTATGCTGAGTGTCTTTTGTCAGGCAGAGAAAGACAAATGCCATGATTTCACTTATAAACGGAATCTGAAGAATAAAATAAACAAACAAACAGAAACATGCTCATAGATACAGAGAACATTTTGATGATTACTAGATAGGAGGGCTTTTGGGTGGATGGGTGAAAAAGGGGAAGGATTAAGAAGTACAAATTGGTTGTTACAAAGTAGTCATGGGGATGTAGGGTACAGAATTAGGAATATTAGTGACTAATATGGTAACAACTATGTATGGTGTCAGATGGGCACTAAACTTATCGGGGTGATAACTTCATAAGTTACATAAATGTCTAATTACTATATTATACACCTGAAACTAATATTGTATGTCAACTGTAATTGAAATTTTTTTTAAATATACTTTAAAAATGTTACACATAAAATGGAATATTATTCAGCCTTAAAAAGGAATAAAATTCACATACGTGCAATATGAATGACCTTGAAGACATCATGACGAGTGAAATAAGCCAGACACAAAAGGAGAAATATCGTATGATTCCACTTATTTTTAACATGTAATAATTTAATACATATCTAATAAGTAATTGCTAAAATTTCAAAACCAAACCCTAATAAATGTATTTTACAATACAAAATAAAGTAGTTCTTCCTCACTAAATAGAAAAACAGAATTACAGTCAATAGCATCTTATGTGGAATAAAGTAATCAAATTCCTACAGACATAACGTAGAATGGTGGTTATCACAGGCTGGGGAGAAGGGATCGTGGGGAGTTATTCTTTAATAAGTATAGAGTTTCATTATGGGATGATGAAAATATTCTGGAAATAGTGGTGATGGTTGCACAACAATAGGAATGTACATAATGCCATAGCACTGTACACTTAAAAATGGTTGAAATGGTAAATGTTATATACATCTTACCACAATAAAAAATAAAACTAATTGAATTAAAAAACTAGGCAGCTTCTTTCCATAAGTAGTGCTCTTCACCATTTTGTTGTAAGTAATGATAAGAATGCTCTAATCAACATACAGTTGTATGAATATACAAAAATATATAGATATACTCATATAAGTCACCATTAACTTAAATTTAGGTAGGCTAAGAGTAACTGAGTAAGATTATCTTATATTTCATAAAGCAACCTTTAATCAGAACCTAGACAAGAGAAAGTATAGTCCATATATATTTGGGGAGAAAAAAGTTATAATCTATCATTCAATCTTTTCTAAATTAAAATAGAAACTTTATTCCCTAGTCTATCTTTTCTATTCAATTATATTCTCCTTCTACCACTTCCATTTTCCACATAATCTATAGTTGCAGCCTCTGCTGTAAGCACACCAAAAAGCAAAAGGGAGCTACTAACATTTCCATGGACAAAAAGGTTGGAAAATCTCCAGTAATTTCAGTGTTTCTGTTGCAGACACTCAGAGAGAAAAATAGAGGAGGGGCAGGGAAGTATCATTCCATAGAAAGGTCATAACTTCCAGATTTTACTAACCTAAAAGCAAAATAATGTGGCCTATAGAAATAGCTGGCTTTGTAAACATAAACCAGAAATCTCTACAATGTCATTTTGACCAAGGACTTTAATCTTAGAAGAAAAAGGTGACTTTTCTCCCCATGAAGATTGACTTTGGTATAGGTCAGGAGCTTTAAAGTAAATAAAACCCACTTTTCTATATTAATCAGAAAGGGATTTATTTACTAAAAGATTTTAGTAAATAATGTAGAATTAATGTAGAATTAAGTAGTAGAATGAATGTTTAGTTGGAGGAACAGGCACAAAGAGAGAATTTTCTGGGGCACTGAGAGGATTTCTAGGATGACGAAGATGGAAGATGAAGAGGCTAAAAGCACCTGCCTGTGCCCCTCTTCTCAGCATAGCACACAGGTCCTCAAGGTAAGAAATAGGGAAAAGTATCCACTAATATATCAACTCCTATAGAGTTATAGGAGACTCTGGTAACATCAGGAGAAGGATAAATGATCCATTTCACAGGTGCAGCCTTATGAGGAAGGTGCTTTTCTAAAAGAATTCATGTGAGCTCCTATGGTATCTTATGTAAAATGTATTGAAAAAATAGTATTTACACAGGCTAAGCCTGAAGATCTTCTGTTTCTCCGTGGTCTTTAGAAGTCATTTAGAGAGCCCAGAAATTCCTCTGTGCCTCAGAGAGGGGGACACAGATGTGTGGTAATGGACTGATCATGTGATAAAGAAACTATAGTATACCCTACAGCAGAGGCAAAAGGTTGGACCCAGTCAGCAGTGGATGCCTGAAAAACAATTCACAAGGCAAGGGCAAGACCAGTTGCCCTAATGTGGGGAGCCATGGTTTCTTGCAACCCTGAACCTTGCAGACTGGCTCGGTTTCTGCCCCCATAACATTGCCTCTGCCTTATCTGAGAGGCGCCTAACGGCTGCTGAGGAATGTGGTGGAAACGGCCAGTTCCCGGACACAGAAGACTAAGGGCTTTCTGGACAATTGGTAGGTTCTGTCTCCTTGAGATATTTACTTTTGTGAGTTTCAGTGACCTTGTATCTTCTATGTCAAAGTAAAGTTGAGGCTGGAAAGATTTACTTTCGCTGAGATAATGCATATCTTCTTCGTTTAACTGCACGTACTCAAACTGTATATATTGGTTAGAGATAATAAACTCAGGGCTTCAGCATGACTGAAGACCGGCTGCATTAGCATGTGTGTGTGTCTTTTATTTCATTCCCACTCCCCCATTCAGGTACTGATCGACTCGTGGCGGCTGGCCCGTCACACCCTAACTCAGCAGGTATCAGTCCAGGAACCGAAAGAGACCATCACCCATGACAAAAACCACTGATGATTTGAAGACAGTAAATGTCTCTAAGGGTTCCACCAATACTCCACAAAACTCTTCCCTTGACATATCATTTGAGGAGGAGCAAAGGGAAGTTGGAAAACAAGACAGATCATGAGTTTAAATCAGAAGTAACTGAGAATTGCAAACTAGCAGAATGAGCCCCCAGGAGGAATATTAGGACTGATATAGAAATTAGTAAAGTTTATTTGTACAACTCAGTATTATTTTTTGCAAATGTGTGAACCAACTACAAATACCTTCAACTCCCTAGTGAATCTGAGTCTATTTCCATGGAAGAGTGGAATATTTATGAAAGATGAAAAGAAGTATGTGAAAAATGAAATATGCTTAAGGTATTCTTTAGAAATTGTATTTGATGGCAACTCTACAGATAAAACTATTCTAGAAATCTCTCAAGTAAAATTTCATTTGTTTTTATTTCTCCAAAAGTGGAGAGAATACTACAATGATGTCTCACATGCCCATCACCCATATTCAATAATTATCAATATTTTATTATTTTTGCTTCATTTTGCTCTTTCTCTTCACTCCCTCTGTCATTCTTTTTTTCTCATTTTTCTCTTTCTCTCCCTTCCTTCCAATTATTCACTTTCTTTCCCTCTATTTTATTTTTAAGGCTGATATAATCTTGACATGCAAATTTAAAGATCATAGTACAAAGAAATCAACCTCATACCAATATCACTTATGACCATAGGAACAAAAAATCCAAATAAAATATAAGCAAAGCAAATCTTGCTTTCTCATACACGGACACTAATACATACATATAAAAACACCACTAGGGAAAGTTGGGTTTACTCTAGGACTGCAAAAGTCTTTTTCATTAAAAAAAAAATCCTCTTAATGTAATTTGCTATAAGCTGATTAAAAGAGAAACATTATTTTAAACAGATGCAGAAAAATCATTTAATAAAACAAACATCCATTCATTAAAAAAAATAAACACTTGCAAGCTAAGAACAACAACAACAAAAAACTTATTAAATCCTGAGGGGACCAATATATTCTTATAAGTAAATGATGGGAGTATTTCCTTTAAAATCTGCAGCAAGATAAAGACACTCACTATGTATGTTCTTTTTAATATTGTACGACAGGTCCTAATATGAGCTTACTAAAGTGAGAAAAGAGGTCCTAATATGAGCTTAATAAAGTGAGAAAAGGGGATTTCAAATATAAATATTATAAACAAAATACTCATTATTCATAGATGCTATAATTGTCAACATAAGAAACTCAACACAAACTAGCAGAGTTAATAGAATAGCTCAGGAATATTACTAGATACAAAGTCTCTAGATACCAGGAATTAATAGCTGAGAACACACTTTTTAAAAAGAATTATATAAAATGTTCATAAATCTTATGCAAGACAGATAAAATTATAATATAGCATTCAAAGACATAAAAGAAGACTTCAGTAATTGAGAGATAAACAAAGTTCATGGATGGAAAAACTCAATATTGTAAAAATGTCAGTTCTCCCAAAATTAATATATAAATTCAATGCAATCCAATAAAAAATACCAACAGGTTTTTAAGGGACTTGAAAACTATTTTTAAATTCATGAGGACAAGTAAAGGACCAAGGATAGTCAAGATAATTGAAGAAGTAGGTAGGGGGTCTCAGTCTACAAACTAATAATTATTAAAATAAAAGTATTCTAATTCGTGTATTATACTACTGGTGTAGAAACAGGCAAAGAGACAAAAATACCAAATAGAGAACTCAGAAACAGAACTACAGACAGGTCAACTTGATCTATGCTGGAGGTGCATGTTAGTGACAAAAAGATGGATCAAACAGTAAATGACATTTGGGCAATTATTATCTATTGGAAACAAACTGCATTTCTAACACAAATCATATAACAAAAGTTTCCAGTTGGATTAATTATCCAAGTGTTGAGGGTAGAAAATGTTATAACCTTGGTATATAAGAAGGATTTATTTTTATAATGCACAAACAACAGAGAAAAAATAAATGATGATTCTAGCTAGCCTAACATTGTGTTTAAAAACGTCTGTGCATTAAAAGACACCATTTAAAAAGTGCAATGAGATGTTCACAGATTGGGACAAATATAAGCTAAGTATATACCCAACAAAGGAGTAGTACCCTCTATATGCATATATTAGTTTTTTATTGCTGCCATCACAAATCACCACAAATTTGGTAGCTTAAACAACATAACTTATCTTATAGTTCTGTAGCCAGAAGTATTATACAGGTCTCACTAGGCTAACATCAAAGTGTTGACAGGGTTATGTGCCTTTTCAGAAGCTCTAGATATGTTTCTTTGTTCGTTAAAATTATTGACAGAATTGAGTTCCTTGTATTTGTAAGACTAAGGTTATCATTTCCTTGCTGGCTGTCAATTCAGAGCTATCCGCAGCTTTTAGATGCCCCCCACATTCCTTCCTCCATCTTCCAAGACAACAATAGTGGGCTGAGTCCCTCTCACGCTTTGAATCTCTCCTTCTTCCATCTCATCTTTCTGACCTACCTCCTCTGCCTTTCTCTCCTGCTTTTTAGGACTTGTGATTACATTGCTCTCACTCAGGTAATCTAGGATAATCTCCCCATCTCCAGGTTCTTAATTTAATAATCACATCAGCAAAGTTATTTTTTTCCATGTAAGGTAACATATTCACAGGTTCTAGACATTGGGACAGAGACATCCTTGGGGGTCATTATTTCACCTGTGTGTGTATCTATATATAAATATCTTACAAGCCAATAATAGAAATACAATTACCTAGTAAAACATGGATGAAAGATATGAGCAAGAAATTTAAAGAAGCTCAATTGACCACAAATTCAAAAGATTCTTTACATCACTAGTAAATGATGGAAATAAACATTAAATTGTATAGTATTTTACCCAGCAATACGTACATTTGGTAAAGAAGTGAAATGTTGGAAACTCTCATATTTTATTGATAGAACATTAAATGTAGGGAAACAGGAGAGCGATTTGGCAATACTAGTCAAGTTAAAGATCCTTATCCCTCAATCCAGCAATTTCACTTCTCTGTAGGCATCCCCAAGAAACTACCATGCACAAACAAAAACAAACATGTACAAGGAAAATGTACAACTTGCTGCAGTTGAATTAACAAAATAAATGCAAAGGTCGTACAATTAAGTTCGCAAACTCATCCTAGAAAAAGTGCTACATACCTCCTTGCTGAATATCACTGTGGTCACCTTTGAAGTCCTCCCCTTGGGAAGCTATGCACTGACGCCAGTGCCTAGTCCACCCTTCAAAGCAATTTTGGAACTCTTTTTCTGGAATGGCCATCAGAGCTGTCGTCCTATTGCCCTTGATGTCCTGAATGTCATCAGAATGTCTTCCTTTTCAGTATTTCCTTTATCTTTGGGTAAAGAAAGAAGTCACTGGGGGCCAGATGAGGTGAGTAGGGAGGGTGTTCCAATACAGTTATTTGTTTACTGGCTAAAAACTCCCTCACAGTGTCGTGTGAGCTGGTGCATTGTTATGATGCAAGAGCCATGAATTGTTGGCAGAAAGTTCAGGTCATCTTAACTTTTTCATGCAGCCTTTTCATCATTTCCAAACAGTAAACCTGGTTAACTCTTTGTCCAGTTGGTACAAATTCATAACAAATAATTCCTCTGATATCAAGAAAGGTTAAGAACATTTTTGCAACAAGTTTGGGAACTTAATTGTCAGACCTCATAAATAAGAGAAATAAATGTCCATCAAGAAAAGAATGAATATTTTGTTTTGTTCATATAATGGAACATTATGCAGCAGTGAAAAAATATAAGAACTGAAAATATATTAATCAACATAGAATCTCAAAAGATATTAAATGAAAAACATCAACCTATAGAAGATACTCAGAACAATATAAATTCTATAAGGTTTTCAAACACACAAAAGATCTACATACTGTTTAGTGATACAATTATATGTAGTAAAATTACAAAGAATTAAAATTTTGTAATATGCAATGTTATAATTATATGTATAAGCTTATAAATAATGTAAAAAAATTATAAAGAAATGGAAGTATGCAGAGGAAGCCAGCTCCATTAGTATATTTTTAAAGTAAATGATGAGTACATGAGTACTTATTATTTTTATATACTTTGTATGTTTGAAAGATTTTATAGTTTGACAAGAAAAATATCACTGGGAGAAACATGGAGAAAAATTCAGAAGGGGCTGTAAAAGTAACACGGCTACTGCAATGACCTAGATGAAAGGTGCTGAGAACCCCAAACAACATAGTAGGGGAAGAACTGAAATGGAGGAGTAGATTCCAGAGGTTATTTGGGGGAATTAATCTGCATAACCAATTTAATAGAAGTTGTAATATTACGATCTAATAAGAAATATAGGAGACGTCATCAAAATGGTGCGTGAAGTGAGATTCTGGAAATATCCCCTGGAATTTACAACAAATTAAACAGCTCTAACTCCACAAAGGGCTCCCTGCACAGCAGACAGGCAAGATGAAGAGGCCCACTACTGAATTCACCTAGAGGTGGGCAAATTGCTTGAGTCGGGGGAGGATGGAAGGGAGAAGTGCGGAGATGGAACCCCACGGTCGCAGGACAGAGACCTAGCTCAGTGCTCCGAGCTCGCTGCATCCTGGAAGTACCACAGCTGCGGGAGAGGGAAGAACTCGGACTGCTAGGGCTCCGCTTATGGCCCACAGGGCTGAGGGGGCAGCATATAACAGGGCTGAACCCAACGCTCACGGCAGAGACCTCGGAGCAAAGACTGAGGGAAGAAGGCTGAAAACAGTGGTTTAAGCCCTCACTGCTGAGCAGAGAATGGAAGCCTTAGGCCAGGGGTGTCCAAACTTTTCTCATCATTTTTTTACCAAGGGCTATATGCGGTAAAATACACAAACAGCCAGGCCACTCACTTGAGGTGAGGTACGTATTGCCTAACCTGGTTTATTTAAGTAAACTAAACACATTTTTGGAATTTGCTTGGGCCAATAAAAAATGGATTGTGGGCCGCACTTGGCCCGCTGGCCGCAGTTTGGACACCACTGCCTTAGGCACTGAGACTAGCCATCCCCTCCCTACCCTCCCAGAGCTCGCCCCACCCCCACCTGCCCAGTGCTAGAAGTGGAATAGTAGCAGTGTCAGATCAAAAGAACAGAATATTTGCTGTTCTGAGAACTGGGGTCCACAGAAACGGACTTGCAACCCATTAGTTCTGGCAAAGGAGAGGGAGCTGTGGAAGGAGGACTGGCTGTGGTAGTGGTCGCCACCATTGCTCTGGGCCACCTCTCACAACTCACCCCGCCCCTCTCCCCACCTATCTGGGCGGTTCCCTGCAGGAGTAAACAGAACTGCTGAAACACATGTGTTCTGAATCGGGTGCAGGAAGAGCTTTGGAACTTCAAAATCTCTCCGCATCCCCACACGGACACTGTGCCCTATGACCGAGGTGAACTGTTAACAGAGGAGAAGCCGGCCTTCCAGGGAATCTCCCCATTGTGTTAGAAGCTGGAATACTGCAGAGAAAACATAACACTACAGTGTGAGAGAAAAAAAAAGGGCTGCAGTCAGAGAAAATAATACATTCTACCAGCACATACTGGAAAACAAAAGAAAGACCTCTTCCTATCAACCTGTTGCAGAACACACCTCCTGTAGATGTCTAGGAAGAGAAATAATAAATCAGTAATTGCCATGAATAACCAAGGCAACAAGACAGTTCAGAAAGGAAGTGGAACGTCTCCAGAAGGGGAACTTAAAGATATGGAAATATGTGACTTAAATGACAGACAATTCAAGATTGCAGTTCTGAAAAAACTCAATGAGATGCAAGAAAACACAGAAAGGCAATTTAATAAACACAATCAAAGAACAACATGAGCATTTAACAAAAGAGATTGAAATTTTAAAAAAGAACCAAATAGAATTTCAGGAGATTAAGAGCTCAATAGAAGAAATTAAGAATGAAATAGACAGCTTAGGAAGTAGAGTTGACCAGATGGAGGAAAGAATCAGTGACATCGAAGATAGAAACCTGGAAATTACACAGATGGAAGAAGAAAGAGACTTGAGACTTAAAATAAATGAAAGAACTCTACTAGAACTTTCTGACTCCACCAGAAAGAGCAATATAAGAATAATGGGCATACCAGAAGGAGAAGAAACAGAGAAGGGAACAGAGAGTATATTCAAACAAATAGTCAATGAGAACTTCCCAAACTTGTGGAAAGAACTGGATCTTCGAATCCAAGAAGCAAATAGAACACCTAACTACTTTAATCCCAACAGGCCTTCTCCAAGGCACATTGTATTGAAGCTGTCTAAAATCAACGACAAAGAAAGAATCCTCAAGGCAGACAGGGAAAAGAAGATGGTAACCTACAAAGGAAAGCCCATTAGATTATCACCAAATTTCTCAGCAGAATGTCTACAAGCCAGGAGGGAGTGGAACCAAATATTCAAACTACTGAAAGAGAGAAATTATGAGCCAAGAATAATATACCCAGGAAAGATATCCTTTATATATGAAGGAGGAACAAAGACCTTTCCAGACATACAGAAGCTGAGGGAATTTTCTAATACATGGCCTGCACTACAAGAAATACTAGAGGAGGCTATTCAACCACCATCAACAGGGACAATTTGTGGCAACCAAACATAAAAAGAGGGAAAGTAAAAGCCTGAACCGGAATATGGGAATGAAGAAAGTAAGCATGCTGAAGAAAATGGAATACTCTAAATATCAAACTTTCTTTTATATAAACTTAAGGGTAACCACTCAAAAAAAAAAAAAAAAATCCAGAACTGAAATATGTACTGTAATATAAGAAGAAACAGAGGGAAACATCATAGAATACCACCACACAGAAATAATAGACAACAAAAAGGCAAAGAAACAATGGAGACACAATCTTACCAGAAAACTAAAGCTAGAATGATAGGAAATCCTCACATATCAATAATCAGCCTAAATGTAAATGGACTGAACTCACCAATAAAAAGGCACAGAGTAGCAGATTGGATCAAAAAACTAAATCCAACCATATGCTGTCTCCAAGAGACACATCTCAGCTACAAGGACAAGCGTAGACTCAGAGTTATAGGGTGGAAAGTGACATTCCAAGCAAATGGTATCCAGAGAAAATCAAGTGTAGCCATAATGATATCAGATGAAACAGACTTCAAGGTGAAAAAGATAACAAGAGACAAAGATGAGCATTTCATAATGATAAAGGGGACTATACAATAAGAAGACATAACAGTCATCGATATTTATGCCCCCAATCAGGGAGCACCGAAATATACCAAGCAACTACTAACAGAATTAAAGGGAGAAACTGACCAAAACACAATTATACTAGGGGACTTAAATACATCATTGACAGCTATGGATAGATCATGCAAACAGAAAATAAATAACGAAATAGCAGCCCTTAACGACAAATTAGATGAAATGGACATAATTGACATTTATAGAGCACTTAATCCTTAAACATCAGACTATACATTTTTTCTAGTGTACATGAAACATTCTCAAGGATAGACCATATATTGGGACATAAAACTAACCTCAGCAAATTTAAGAAGATTGAAATCATACCAAGCATATTCTCTAATTACAAGGCTTTGAAATTGGATATCAACTGCAAAAGGAAAGCAGGAAAAACCACAAATACCTGGAGATTAAACAACATACTTTTAAAGAAAGACCGGGTCAAAGAAGAAATAAGAGGAGAGATCAAAAGGTACATATAAATAAATGACAATGAAAATACATCCTACCAAAATTTTTGGGATGCAGCAAAAGCAGTTTCAAGAGGGAAATTTATATCATTACAGGCCTATCTCAAGAAACAAGAAAAATCCCAAATAAATAACCTCACATTACACCTTAAAGAACTAGAAAAAGAAGAACAAATTAAACCTAAGGTCAGCAGAAGAAAGGAAATAATAAAAATGAGAGCAGAACTAAATGAAATAGAGAACAAAAGACAATAGAAAAAATTAATGTTACAAAGAGCTGGTTCTTTGAAAAGATTAACAAAATTGACAAAACCTTGGCTAGGCTCACTAAGATAAAAAGAGAGAAGACACTAATAAACAAAGTCAGAAATGAAAATGGGGAAGTTATCACGGATGCCACAGAAATGCAAAGGATCATCCAAGAATACTATGAAGGACTATATGCCACCAAATTCAATAACCTAGAAGAAATGGACATGTTCTTAGAAACATACAGCCTTCCTAGGCTGAACCATGAAGAACTGGAAAATCTAAACAGATTGATCACCAGTAACAAAATTGAATCAGTCATCCAAAACATTCCCCAAAGCAAAAGTCCGGGACCAGATGGCTTCACTAGTGAATTCTATCAAACCTTCAAAGAGGATCTAATACCAATCCTGCTCAAACTCTTCCAAAAAACTGAATAAGAGACAGTACTCCCTAACTCATTTTATGAGGCCAACATTACCCTGATACCAAAACCTGGTAAGAACAACACAAAAAAAGAGAACTGCAGACCAATATCTCTGATGAATACAGATGCAAAAATCTTAAACAAAATTCTAGCAAATCGAATGCAACAATGCATTAAAAAGATTATTCATCACGACGAAGTGGGGTTCATTCCAAGGGCACAAGGATGGTTCAATATATTGAAATCCATCAATGTGATACACCACATAAACAAAATAAAAGACAAAAATCATATGATTATATCAATTAATGCAGAAAAAGCATTTGACAAGATACAACATCCATTTATGGTCAAAACACTTAATAAAATAGGTATAGAAGGAAAATATCTTATAATAAAGGCGATATATGACAAACCCTCAGTTAATCTCATAATTAACAATGAAAAACTGAAGCACTTTGCTCTACATTCAGGAACACAACAGGGCTGTCCCCTATCACCTGCTTTTCAACATAGTGTTGGAAGTCCTCGCCAGAACAATCAGGCAAAAAAAAAATAAAAGACATCCAAGTTGGGAATGAAGAAGTTAAATTGTCACTCTTTACAGATGACATGATGCTATATATAGAGAACCCTAAAGACTCCACCAAAAAGCTATTAGAAACAATCAATGAATACAGTAATGTGGCCGGCTACAAAATCAATGTACAAAAGTCCATTGCATACCTATATACTAACAATGAAATCTCAGAAAAAGAAATTTAAAAAAATTCCTTTTGCAATTGCAGCAAAAAGAATAAAATACCTAGGAATAAACTTAACCAAGGATGTGAAAGACCTATATGCTGAAAACTATAAGACATTTTTAAAAGAAATTGAAGAAGACACAAAGAAATGGAAAGACATTCCGTGCTCATGGATTGGAAGAATCAATATAGTTAAAATGGCCATATTACCCAAAGCAATATACAGATTTAATGCAATCCCCATCAAAATGCCAATGGCATTTTTTAAAGAAATAGAACAAAAAATCATCAGATTTGTTTGGAACCACAAAAGACCCCGAATAGCCAAAGCAATCTTAAGGAAAAAGAACAATGCTGAAGGTATCACACTCCCTGACTTTCGCTTGTACTACAGGGCAACAATAATCAAAACAGCATAGTATTGGCAGAAAAACAGACACGTAGACCAATGGAATAGAATTGAGAACCCAGAAATAAAACCACATAAATATGGACAGATAATTTTTGACAAAGAAGCAACAAATATACAGTGGAGAAAAGACAGCCTCTTCAATAAATGGTGCTGGGAAAATTGGAAAGCCACGTGCAAAAGAATGAAACTGGACTGCTATCTGTCACCATGTACCAAAACTAATTCAAAATGGATCACAGACTTAAGCATAAGACCTCTGAAACAATAAACTGCATAGGAGAAAACATAGGCACTAAACCTATGGACCTTGGGTTCAAAGAGTATTTTATGAGTTTGACTCCAAAGGCAAGGGAAGTGAAAGCTAAAATAAATGAATGGGACTATATGAAACTTAAAAGCTTCTGCACAGCAAAACAAACCTTCGACAAAATAAAGAGGCCACCAACTGAATGGGAGAAAAATTTTGCAAACATTGCCTCTGATAAGAGGCTAATATAAAAAATATACAAGGAACTCATGCAACTCAACAACAAAAAAACAAACAACCTAATTGAAAAATGGGCAGAGGACTTGAAGAGACATTTCTCCAAAGAGGACATACAAATGGCAAATAGACAGATGAAAAAATGTTCAACATCACTAATCATCAGAGAAATGCAAATAAAAAACACAATGAGATATCACCTCACCCCAGTCACAATGGCTATCATCAACAACACAAATAGTAACAAGTGTTGGAGAGGCTGTGGAGAAAAAGGAACCCTCATACACTGTTGGTGGGAATGCAGATTGGTGCAGCCGCTACGGAAGGCAGTGTGGAGGTTCCTCCAAAAATTACGAATAGAATTACCATATGACCCAGCGATCCCTGTCCTGGGTATCTACCCAAAAAAGCTGAAAACATTTATACATAAAGACATGTGTGCCTCAATATTCATCGCAGCTTAATTTACAGTGGCCAAGACACTGAAACAACCAAAACGTCCTTCGATAGATGAATGGATAAAGAAGATGTGGTATATATACACAATGGAATATTATTCGGCAGTAAGAAAAGATGAAATAAGACCATTTGTTACAACATGGATGAATCTTGAGATTATAATGCTAAGAGAAATAAGTCAGACTGAAAAAACAGAGAACCATATGATTTCACTGATATGTGGTATATAAACCAAAAACAACAAAAGAACAAGACAAACAAATGAGAAACAAAAACTCATAGACACAGACAATAGTTTAGTGATTATCAGAGGGTAAGGGGGGAGGAGGGTGGTAGATGAGGGTAAAGGGGATCAAATATATGCTGATGGAAGGAGAACTGACTCTGGGATGTTAACACACAATGTGATATGTAGATAATGTATTACAGAATTGTACACCTGAAATCTATGTAACTTTACTAACAATTGTCACCCCAATAAACTTTAATTTAAAATATATATTTGGTCTTTGTCCCTGTTTCCTCAAACAGAGCTCCTGCAACTCTAGTAATTAATTCCCTAAGTGATAGACGTGACAGTGACATCTTCCGTTATTCATAATAAGACACTTTTAACCATACTTGAGTTTGCCTTTAGAGGTGTTTTAGTAGGAGATTCTAGGGTAAATTTAATTTTCTGGCTTTGGTGATTTTCTCTGACCAATAAGCCTGTTCCACTGACATAAAAGGGAAGTCAAAACAGCTTCCAGAAGCAGCCATTAACCATGCAGTACAGGAATTTAATGGTTATCTAGCCCAGCTCCTTTTCCTCTGTGCAGGTAAACCCTGGAGATTGTACTTCAGTCTCCAAGAGTCTCAGACAGAGCTCCAGTTGCCACAGTGCTAACTGGCTTGATAACACAGCCTCTACCCTGTATTGGACTATCTCAGCTCCCTACACCCCTGGTATTTCCTGTATCTCTCAATTAAACAATTTGCACATAATACGTAAGACCTTCTCCTAGCAAAAGGCAAATGAAGAGAGAAACATATCCAAATAAATGGTAGTGGGAAGTAGAGTGGAGAGGGGGCGTTCCAGCAGCAGTCTTGCCCAGATACTGTCTACCTAAGTTAGAGAAAGATGAAGACTTCCAACGTTAAGTAGCACTGGAGTGGGCAGCGAGCGCCTGCCTACTCACCAGTATCACATCCCAACACTGACAAAGTCTTCACGAGGGTGCTCTTGTTTTTGTTGTTTAGGGGTAACCCCATAGGTGGCTGGTAAGACTTGTTCAATAAAGCAGAATGACACATCAAATTTATATTGTTGTCACTCTGATTAAAAGAATTACTACTATGCGGAAGGATTTCTCCTTGTGGAAACACTGTTAGTTGACAGCTGAAAAAAAATTGTAGTGATAAAGTTAATTAACTTTTCCAGGTTTCTCTGGCTTTTGTAATACCTGTCTTTTTAAAAGGCCACTGCCAGCTATCTTGGCACAAGAAATGAAAGAGTTCTGCAACAGTAACTCAACCTCCCTATTTCACAGAAAAGCCTGAAGTGAACTTATGGCACTAGAAGGAAAAACATTCAAACAGCTCTCAGGGGAAAATGGCCATCACTGGCTATCTTTCAGATAACGAGAACTTCTTGAACAGTATTTTTCAAAATATGATGGATATACAGCTTGTATCAGAAGCCCCAGCAGTGCAGTTGAAAATATACTATAGGGATCGAGCCCAGATGTACTGAATCCGAATCAATTAGCATGCGGTGCAGGATTTCGCATTTTTAGCCAACTTATGGGTGATTCTTAGAATCATTTATATTTTTTTCAATATTACCAATCTAAGTTTTATTTGGAGTAGCAAGCATTCTTTCATAAATAAGGAAGTTAATGCATTTTCAGCCATTTATACATCAATATTGAGTTAACTAAAGGGAGCTCAGATAGTTGCGCTAAAGCAATGGTTATCAAACTGCAGTCAGAATATGCTATAGGGACCCAGCATATATTTGATTCTAACTCTATTTTAAAATATTGTAAAGCATAAGTTTAATAGCCTATCTACTCAAATGTGTTAATAACCTATCTACTCAAATTTTTAACACATTGGAGACCACCAACTTAAGCCAGGTTGCCAGTTCAACTAGATTTTATGCTAACTTCTAAAAGTTTCCTACTATCCCTCTGTATATATTCAACTAGTAAGAGGGTCATAGATGAGAATGTTTAAATTCTGCCCTAGTCGGTTTTTTTTGCAGGAGTAAGCATGTCTGCACATATCAATTGTACCTGAGTTCTAAACAGCAGCTCATGCTCACCGTGTTCCCTCACATACTGGGGGTCCCGTGCCTAACCGTCTCTGCTCCCAGCACAGGATATTATGCACTAAGCGATCACAGAATACTTTCTGCCGTGATGATGTCAGTTTTAGCCTTTACAAATTTTTAGTGCTTTGATCTATCATTCATATTCATAAATGTTATCATAATATTTCAGGTGAAGATGATAGAAGTACTCTCACAACTGGAAATGGATCACAATTTAAACACAAAAAGAAATGTGTTGATAGAATGGAGAGTTGGGCAGGCACACAAGGAAACGACACATTATCCTATATGGTTAGTAATGGGTTTTTCAGCCAAAGGGGGTAACATTGGTGATCCTTGTAGCAAAAATTCTCAAGAGTCTCCAGAAGAAAATAGAGAACAAGGATAGTCATTAAGCATTTGGTTTCACCATTTTAAGGTGATAAGAATTGCCCAAGTGTTCACTGAGTTTTATGTGGTGACGTTTTTCCACCTTCTTCTATATCCCTTCCCAAGTTACAATGCCATATTTACAGCAAACACAGTAAGTATAAAATATAAGGATTTCAGCCTCTTTCGGCATAAAAATGCACAACTGTATATTAAAAATATACAAACTTTAGACATGAGGAGTAAAATACACTATAATACACTATTAATACATTTTTAAAAGTAAAACACTATAATATCACTCAAAGGAATTACTGCAATGTGAGGGGAAGGACATGCTACACAGGCTACACGGACAAACAGCAACAACATGCTGTCACCTCCTTTGCCTGATGGTAACAGGGAGCATCCAACAACCTTTGTCCAATACATTCCATCAATGAGTTTATCATTTTAAATGTAATTCAACTGAACACAAAGAGGACTGACCTTACGGCCATCTCGGCACTATTCTTTGAGCAGTGTGTTTTTTCAGATGAACATCAGAAAGATTGATTTTGGAAAATACTGGACATATAGGTGGGGAAAATATTATTAAATGTTTATGTCCACTTTCAACTTGCCAACATATGATTCAGCACTTACAGATCAGATGACCTGTTCTGATGGGGCAAAAGCATTGACACAAAGTATGACAGGAGTGGAAGCTCTCATCAAAACATTGCTGAAATGTGCTTAAGTGAGCACTAACTTTTGATGCCAATATCTGTCAAAAGTGTTGGATGATAGTACCAATGTTGTCACTTTTATAACAGGGTGACTTTTCAATTATATTTTTGTGCATTCTCTAACATGAATGAGGGTATACAAATTTTAACATTATCTAAGGCATTTATAGGCAGTCTTACAGTGAGGGGTTACTAAGATTATTTGTGTTAAAATGTACATCCTGTATACCTTTATCCATAAAGTATTAAGAGAGGGTGAGGAGGCAATGCCTTGTGCATACACACAGGTACTCTGTTTCTTGCAGTAAGTTTATCTGGATGATCTACTATATGTAATAATAGGGTAAAGGCTACTAAGGTAGAGTCCATATGGCCAAGACTTACTGAACTTGAGTGAGAAGAGGGAAGGTGCCAGAGGAGATGGTGGAGGCAATGAAGTTGTAGAGAAGAGGAAGGGACTGAATCCCAAGGTGCATATGAGCTAGGTTCCCAGTACCTCACTGATTCTTCCTTGACGTATAGCTGGGCACTGGCTGCCGCAAGGTGAAAGGACACTTCAGTGAGAGTAAAGTAAAAGCAGTTCCTTTGAAGTTGATCCCTGTGCTTAGAACACGTTCAGAGAGATCCATTGGATGGGGTCAATGATTCCTGAAGTATAAAGAGATTCCATTAGCTAACAGAACCTCAAAGTGAACATAGCTGACCAACCTTGCACATCTTGCTGTATTTTCCTTTTCCCTTAGCTGAATTAACTCTATTTGGCCTTACAGAAAATCATCTAACATATGGAACATTTCATAGAATATCAGAAAAAAAAATAGAATTTGACTTTTCTAAAATTTTAAGCATAGCGCTGAAGTGATGAACGCTGACAGAAGTTTTAAAAATGAGATTGCTGAAAATGTTCTGGTATTAAACATATTTGAAAAGCATTTTCCATTGCTCCAAAATGATTTAAAATAATTAGATATTTAAAATAATTATATATTTTTAAAAAATGTTATTTTATTTAATTTTCAAATTTGTGGACATGGTTAAAGTGTATTTTGATATTTCAAGGAGAGTGTGACAAACCTGTTACCATTTGTCACAGATTATTTGTTTGAATCAGGATTTATTACAACTCCATATGCAAAAGTATTTTAGAAAATGAGAAAAATTATATAATAATGTTGCTATAAGACTCCAAATCCCACCAGTAAGCCCTGATTTTATATCTCTGTTCAGGCAACATCCTTAATACTCTCCTGGTTGAATTTATAATTATTTAAATTTATAATTAGTAAATCTAATGAACTGGAAATTGCAAATAAATATATAGAACAACACTGCTTTTATCTATTGGAACATATAAGACTTTGTAAGGCTCTCACTATAAAGAGTCTTTGCAAACCACAATGCCAAGACATTGTGGGGACATTGATTGGGAGGTGAGGTCAGGAAGCATGGACCAGGGGTTCAGATGAGCCATGGCAGGGTTATAGGGGTGATGTGGAAGAGAAAGGGGACCCTGATGAGGGAGAAAGAGTGGTCTGAAAAGGGGCATGAAGAAGAAGATGTCAATGATAGATTTTCCTGCCAACATTTGCCTGACAGAACCTCTGCCCAAAAGAGACACTTTTATTACATTAAGGTTTCAGAACAAATGCCAAATTGACATTGTTACTGTAAGAATTTTTTCTCCTTCAGAGATCATACATGATTGGAGACTTTTTTATAGCTACAATATCATACATGAAAATTGCATCCTAGATGGTATCATTCTACAGAGTGGAGAAAAGCTGACTCCTATGAAGCAAACTGATACTTTCCAAACAGACTGGGAAATTTAAAATAGCTGACAATTTTCATAATTAAACATTGCTTTAAAGACACCTCAGTTTTAAAGGCTATAACAAGAGACAAAGAATGACCCAGCAATCCCACTTCTGAGTATTGATCTGCAGAAACTCAAAAGGCTACTTTAAGGAGACATGTGCATCCGTGTGTTGATTGCAGCATTATTTACAATGGCCAAGATGTGGAGGCAGCTTGGGTGTCCATCGATGGATGAATGGATAAAGAGGAGGTGGCACATGTATACAATGCAATATTGCTCGCCCATGCATGGGAATGGGTTCTTGCCATCTGTGGTGGCATGGATGGACCTGGAGGATATTGTGCTGAGTGGAGTAGGTCAGACAGATGCAATGTGATTTCATTTATATGTGGACTCTAAAGAACAAAACAAACAAACCAGAAACAAACTCATAGATACAAAGAATATTTTGATGGTTGTCAGAGAGGAGAGGGATAGAGGATGGGTGAAAAAGAAGGGATTAAGAAGTATGAATTGGTTGTTACAAACTAGCCATGGAGATATAGGGTATAGCATAAGGAATACAGTCAATAATATTTTAATAACTGTATATGATGTCAGATGTGTACTAGATTTATCAGGGTGATGGGAGGGCGGTTGGGAGATGGAGTGAAAAAGGGGAAAGCATTAAGAAAAACAAATTGGTAGTTACAAAATAGTCATGGGTATGTAAAGCATAGGGAATATAGTCAATAAAATGATAGCTATGTATAGTGCCATGTGGGTACTAGACTAGTCAGGAGGATCATGTCATAAATTATATAAATGTCTAACCACTATGCTGTATACCTGAAATTAATATAATATGAAGTGTCAGCTGTAATTGAAAAATTTTAAAGGGAGGGGAAAGTGAAGGGGAATAAAAGGTTCAAATTTCCAGGTATAAAACAATTCATGGGGATGTAATGTACAGCACAGGGAATACAGTCAGTAGTATTGTGATAGCATGGTATGGTGTCAGATGGTTGCTGGTCTTACCATGGTAATCACTTCTTTAGGCATATAAATGTTGAAAGACTATTGTGTATATCTGAAACTAATATACTATTGCATGTTAACTACATTTTAATAAAAATATTTTTTTAAAAAAACCTCAGTTTCTTTCTCAATACAATTTTTTAAAAGAAAAAAAAAAAAAAGATGCCAGGTTAAAGTTCCTATTGAAAAAAAGAGTCAAATTAGGAGAAGAAGAATATACAGAACATCATAAATAGAAAAAAAAAAAGTTACATCTCATGGGCAACTTGGCAAAGTGGGAAATGAATTATGCGCTCAATAATTCAGGTGAAAGCCCAAATGCACTGGGCTTTGAACACTCCTTGTAGTATTATCAAGAAAACAGAGCAATTTATTATCTAGGACAGATTTGAAAGGTGGCCTTGGGGGCAAAGGGTTCACTGCAACATTACCAACTAACAGGGCATCTTTGCTCTGTCATAAATGTCTGTCATAAATGTCTGTCATGACTCCAGTGCTAGAAAGAGTATTTTCAGATGATTCAATCACAAAATAATATACCACGATTAAATAAAATCAAGTTGCAAGCTGGAATTATTAAGCAAAATTGCTAGCTCTGACCTGGCACACGATTGTGCTCTGTTTGGCAGTGAGGCAGTAACACATACAAGAAGATTCACAAGTTAACATGCCTTTCCTTTGAGTTGAGTCAATAATATTTTCAGTTACGATGCATACCAGAATAGAAATGATCTGCCCCTGCCCCATGACTACTGGGATAAACTAGCTTTAAAATTCAGATAATTTCAAATTTTGATTGCGCATGAAACACCACTGAAGAGAATTAACATTATGTGTATTAGTTATCTATTGATGAATAATAACAAATTACTCCAAAACTTAGCAGCTTAACCCAACAATCTGTAGTTATTATCTCACATGGTTTCTATGGAACAGGAATTCAAGAGCAATTTAGCTGGGTAGGGTTGCAGTCTTTGGAAGGCTTGACTGGGGTTGGAGGATCTATCTCTAAGGTGCTGGCCGTTGATAAAAGGCCTTAATTCCTCTCCTTTTGAGCTTCTCCCAGAGGCCTGTTTGTCCTCACAACATGGCAGCTGGCTTCCCTCAGAATGAAGGATCCAAGGGAGCAAAGCAGAAACCACAATATCTTTTCTGACTTATCCTTGGAAGACACACTGTCATTTCTACAATATCTCCCTGATTATACTGGACATCTCTATGGTAAGGAATTACACAGGGCATATACAACAGAAAGTAAAGACCATTGGGGGCCATCTTACAGGCTGGCTAGCACGTAATCGTTCTTTTATCTGAGATACGTTTGTAGTATACTGTACAGATTTAGTGAAATGATTCACAATATTATTTAAATAAAGTTTAGGAATTCTTTTTTTAATTACTATTATCATCTTACTTCTGCTTGCTGACGCCTATATTCCACGAATCACCTCACAGTAACTTTAAGGTGATAAATTATGAAGAAGTAAAACATTTAACCTGAACCTGATCTTTATCATCCAAGTTGAAAGATGCAGGGACAAAAGCAAACTATCAGATTATCCTCAGGGCGTGCTGGGGCAGCTGCAGGAGGTATCCTACCTCCAACAAGCACTGACAGTGGAAACTGGGAAGACAGCTGCTCTTGCCACACCTTGCTGCAAGTGAAAACAGCTGTTTATGAGGCAAGCAAACCCAGGGGCAGAACTGCAAAAGCAAGAGAAGTATACTAGATCCGTGCTCCTGATTGGGCCATTTAGTTTTCCTCCAGTGAGTCCACTGTTGGCAGCCTCCAAGATCATTAGCTCTTCTTTAAGAAAGAAAATAAATGGCAGTGCTCCTGACATTCCCCAACTTATAAATACATTGTGTGCTATGCTTTTGCATTTTCATCTTATAGAAAGTCCATGCCTGGATTTCTATAAGAATAGAATTACAGAATAGAACTACAGAATCTCAGAACCGTAAGGATTATCAAAAATATCTAGGATACTTGTCATATCTTGACACACCAGGTTGATACCTCAGTTTGAATTGTGACCAAATAATTTGTTTCCAATAACAAATAGCAACATTTGCAAATAACTTTTTTTTAATGACTTGGAATTTTTTAATGACTGAGTTATCTTTATAATGTCAATGTCATGCACCTGCATTCTAAAATATTCTTGAGCAAGTGAGAAAATCTTGATATTAAAGCTAATGTTTCTGGAATTGAGCATATCTCCTTGCCTATGCCTATAGGGGTACTTCACTTGGAAATTATCAGTGGGTGTGTGGACAGGAACTATTGGTACAACCACCACAATCCAATAGAAATATCATGTGAACCACGAAGTTAAATCCCTTATGGAATTTTGACGTTTCTAGCAGTCACATTAGAAGTAAAAATAAACAGGTGAAATTAATTTTAACATATTTTATTTTGCCCATTATATCCAAAATATTATCATTTCAACACACAACCAAAATTAAAACAAACAAAAAAAACACTATCATTTTAAAATACTTTTTCCATAGTAAGGTTTTGGAACCTGGTGTGTTTCACACTTAGGACAATCTCAATTTGGCCATGTTTCAAGTCCTTAGTAGCCACCGGAGGCTAAAGGCTACCATAATGAACAGCTCATGTCTAGACTAATCCCATTAATTCATGGCAAAAATCCCCCAAAAAACAAAAACAAACAAACAAAAAAAACCCCAGAATTCCAAGGCCCCAAGTGACTTGCCCTAGGTCATGAAGCTTATTACAGGAGGAGATTTAATCTATGCCCACTCTGTCCCACACTAGCAAACCACAACACCTCAATTATTCAGAGTTGTTATTTTAGGTATTTATCTCTTAGAAGAAAAAGCTGACTAAGAACAGACCAACTTGACCTCAGAATAGTGTGGTGGTTAAGAGCACATGATCTGAGGCCTGAGTGCTGAGATTCCCATCCTTGTTCTTCCACATAATGTAGTCTTAGGCAGGATACTTAGCTTCTTAGTACCTCAGTTTCCCCATCTGTAAAATGAGTATGTTACTAATAGTATCTGCTTTCCAGGGTGGTATAAGGATTAAATGTATTTATATATATAAATATATATAAATATATATATATATATATATATATATATATATATATATATATATATATATAGAGAGAGAGAGAGAGAGAGAGAGAGAGAGAGAGAGAGAGATACACATATATATATAGATATATGTAGATATATATATTATATACCGGGGGTGCCAAAAAAATGTACACAAGTGGACACTTTGGTCAACGTTGCTCAAGCAGTAGTTCGCTGTAATCAGAAGTATCTGGACACTGATGGTAACCACTTTGAACACCTCTTGCAACTGCAGAAGTCAAACGGGACTTGTATTCATATTCATCTTTTGTTATCGGTATATATTATTACAACTTTAATACACTTTTCCTTTCTTAAAATGTGTATGCATTTTTTGGCACCCTCTGTGTACACACACACACACACACACACACACACACACACCACACAGAAAGATACCCACACAAAACTCAGAAATGTAACTGGAACATAGAAAGTACAATGTAAGTGTGAGCTATGTATTACTACAATTTTACAAAATCTTCTGAGGCATGATTTTGGGTAAGTATAAATTAAGCCCAAACACATATGCTTTTACCTGACAATCCTGCACTATATTAAAAGGAAATGGTCTAGTGGATCATTACAATATACTTATTAAATTAATAGATTTCAGAGCATTTAATTTTAAAAAAATGGGCGAAAAAATTGAGTTCCTGATTAACTGTTGTTTATCCTCAAATCTAAATATAAACCTCTCAGTGCCTCCAGTTAATTAACGTTTTACTAGGCATACTGCTTTTGTTGTTTTTCTTCCTGATCTTGAAAGCAATGTAGATATAACTAGTTATCCTTTGCATTTGAGAAGTATGATAATTATCTAAAATCTAACTAAGTACACAAAAATTGTGACTACCCATATTCAACATGGATCAAAAGCAATCTATTCGCTGCCAAGTTAGTACAAATTAAGAACCATCGTCAAAAGTTCCCCCAAAGTCTGGTTTACAGCTAAAATAAGATTTTTTTTTCTTTTATAAACTTAGGTACACAAAGGTCAAAATAATTTGCTTTACTGCAAAAACACAGAAAATTGTTCTCTAAAACAGGTCCTAAAAATAATAGCATCTGATTACCAAAGAAGGTCACTTTATCTGTCTTTCCGAGAGATTTTAGTAGCTTTTGTTGTTCATAGAATTTCTAAGGTGAATTTATTATGGGTAGGTTGTGAAATGAGGTCATAGCCCCATAGTTTATTTTACAAGAACTTTCCTACACTGAACCGAGCCACAGAAATATGTAATTTCACCTCAGCTGGTGACATTTGTTCTTGGGATCCAGAAAGTGTTTATGTGCTAACAGTTGGATTATTTCTCAGGGACTATATTATTTTACATTTATATATAGTGCCCATTCCATGAATAGGCTAAAGCCTTTTTACATATTACTAATGCTATCCTTTGAACTCAAAAATAACACGTTGGCTGGTGGACCTATCAAAAATGGGGATATTTGGGGTGATTTATGGCAGCCCCAAAGTCTTTGCCATTGGGACTATTTCTTTGTCTTAAGTTGACCAAGGTTTCCCATACAAAAGTAATAATAATAAAGTGGACTATGACTGGTCACTACGTGCCAGATTTTTCTTCGTCCAGCTGGTATTTAAACGCATTTTACTATAATCCTATATTATCTTTCTTTGCCCTACAGTTAAGCTCTTTGTTCCTTCTTGATTCCACACCAGTCAGTTTGCCTTAACACAGAAGTTAATACCTTTTAACATCCATTCTCCATGCTCAAAGGAATTCTTTAGTGGTAAGTGTCACTGTAATGCCTATTGATTGTCAACATTTCAGTCATTGGAAATCTTCGTACTTATTTTTCACCAATAACTGGTGGAAGATTTGGAAAATCAGTATCTTAATTTCTTTCCAACTCACGTGAAACAAAATATCACAATGAAGAAACAATTTCACTAATGCTGGCAATTGAGGGGTAGGCACATTAAGTCCATTGTCAGGCTCATATGTTGCAGTTAGTGCAAAATCATGATCAGTACTCTTTCACTAACATTATACAAGAAGGAATACTGAATCTAGAATCAAAGGAGGCAGATACAGTGTTTGCTCCACCACTTGATGACTGTGTGACTTTGGCAAATCCCAGAATCTTTCTTTCATTCTTTTTTTTTTTTTTTTTTTTTTTTAATAATTAAAGTTTATTGGGGTGACAATTGTTAGTATATATAGATTTCAGGTGTATCTTCTCCATATATCACATTGTGTGTTTACCACCCAGAGTGAGTTCTCTTTCCATCACCATATATTTGATCCCCTATACTCTCATCTACCACCCCTGTCCCCCTTACCCTCTGGTAACCACTCAACTATTGCCCGTGTCTATGAGTTTTTGTTTCTTCATTTGTCTTGTTCTTTTGTTGTTTTCAATTTTATATATCACATATCAGTGAAATCATATGGTTCTCGACTTTTTCTGTCTGATTTATTTCGCTCAGCATAATAATTTCAAGATCCACCCATGTTGTCGCAAATAGTACTATTTCATCTTTTCTTATGGCAGAATAGTATTCCATTATATATAGACTACGATTTCTTCATCCAATCCTCTATCGAAGGACACTTTAGTTGTTATGGTGTCTTGGCCACCATGAATAAAGCTGCAACGAACATTGGAGCACATGTATCTTTATGGATAAATGTTTTCAGAGATTTTTGGTAGATACCAAGGAGAAGGATTGCTGGGTCATATGGTAATTCTATTCTTAATTTTTTGAGGAACTTCCACGCCACCTTCCATAGCAGCTGCACCAATCTGCATTCCCACCAACAGTGTATAAGGGTCCCTTTTTTCCCACAGCCTCTCCAACACTTATTATTTGTCTTGTTGATGATAGTCATTCTAACTTGTGTGAGGTGATATCTCATTGTGGTTTTTATTAGCATTTATCTGATGATTAGTGATGTTGAACATTTTTTCATATGCCTATTGGCCATTTGTATGTCTTTGGAGAACTGTCTATTCAGGCCCTCTGCCCATTTTTTAATTGGATTGCTTGTGTGTTTTTTTGTTTTTTAGTTTTATGAGTTCCTTATATATTTTGGATATTAGCCCTTATCAGTCATTATTTGCAAAAAATCTTCCCCCATTCAATTGGTTGTCTCTTTGTTTTGTCAATGGTTTATTTTGCTGTGCAGAAGCTTTTTTAGTTTGATATAGTCCCATTCATTTATTTTAGATTTTACTTTTTTTGTCTTTGAGGTTAAGGTCATAAAATACTCTTTGAACCCATGGTCCATAAGTTTAGTACCTGTTTCATTCTACGCAGTTTATTGTTTCGGGTCTTACTTTTAGGTTTTTGATACATTTTTAGGTAATTTTGGTACAGGGTGAAAGATAGGAGTTGAGTTTCATTCTTTTGCATGTACCTTTCCATTAATGATATAAATTTCCCTCTTAATACTGCTTTTGTTGCATCCCAAAAATGTTGGTACGATGTATTTTCATTGTCATTTGTTTCTATGTATCTTTTAAACTCTCCTCTTATTTCTTCTTTGACCCAGTTGTTCTTTAAAAGTATGTTGTTTAATCTCCACATATTTGTGGTTTTTCCTGCTTTCTTTTTGCAGTTGATATCCAATTTCAAAGCTTTGTGATTAGAGAATATGCTTGGTATGATTTTAATTCTGAAATTTCCTGGGGCTAGTTTTATGCCTCAATAGTCTATCCTTGAGAATGTTCCATGTGCACTAGAAAAGAATATATCATCTGATGTTCTAGAATGAAGTGCTCTATAAATGTCAATTATGTCCATTTCATCTAATGTGTCATTTAGGGCTGCTATTTCGTTATTTGTTTTTTCGTTTGGATGATCTATCCATAGCTGTCAATAATGTATTTAGGTCCCCTACTATTATTGTGTTTTGGTCAATTTCTCCCTTTTGTTCTGTTAGTAGTTGCTTGGTATATTTCGGTGCTCCCTGATTGGGGGCATAAATATTGATGACGGTTATGTCTTCATGTTGTATAGTCTTCTTTATCATTATGAAATGTCCATCTTTGTCTCTTTCCTGTTTATCCTGAAGTCTGTTTCATCTGATATCAGTATGAATACACCTGCTTTTCTCTGAATACTATTTGCTTGGAGTGTCAGTTTCCACCCTTTCACTTTGAGTCTATATTTGTCCTAGTAGCTGAGATGTGTCTCTTGGAGGCAGCATATGGTTAGGTTTAGGGTTTCCGAGTAGGAATTCTCGCCCATTCTCAGGAATTTTTTTCGCTTTCCCATTCTCGAATCCCAAGATATAAACTGATTTCTGTTCTCCACGATGAATCGTTTCCACAAAGTGACAGCCGATACTACCAACCACCTGGGTTCAAGGAGCTGATTTTCCCGATTTTCTGGCCAACTTTTCATGGGATTCGGGACTGGAAAAGTGGAAAAAATTCCCGAGAACAGGCGGGAATTCTCGTCCGGAAACCCTAGGGTAAATAGGAAAATTGTCTAAGAGATACATCGTGAGAAGTACGTTTATTTCCCATTGTGGGTATTACAGGGTTCAAAGAGCCAATTCTCCCGATGTCCCGACTAACTTTTCTTGGGATTCGGGAATGGGAAAGCGAGAAAAATTTCACAAGAACAGGCAGGAATTCCCGCCCAGAAACCCTAGTTGGGTTTAGTTTTTTGATCCAATCTGCTACTCTGTGCCTTTTTATTGCTGAGTACAGTCCGTTTACATTTAGGGTGATTATTGATATATGAGAATTTCCTGTCATTCTATCTCTGGTTTTCTGGTAGGATGGTGTCTCCATTGTTTCTTTGCATTTTTGTTGATGTCTATTATTTCAGTGTGGAGGTATTCTATGATTTTTCCCTCTATTTCTTCTTCTTTTTTTTAATGTTATATATTTCAGTTTTGCGTATTTTTGTTTGTTTGTTTGGTTGGTTTGTTTTTAGTGGTTACCATTAATTTTATGTAAAAGAAAGTTTCATATTTAGAGTATTCCATTTTCTTCAGTATCCTTACTTTCTCCATTCTCTTGCACATGTTCAGACCTTTACTCTCCCCTTTTACGTTTTTATTGTCACAAATTATCCCTATTTATGCTGTGAGTTGATTTCTGCACTGCAGTAGCAAGTTGTCTTTCCTCTTTTTTATTAAGAAATTTTTTATTTCCTTCTTTACCCTGTATGTTATGTTTAAGTGTATAGTGTCCTATTTGGTATAGGCATTGCCATTTCCTGCTTCTGTCTGTTCATAATACTACTCATGGATTTGTATTCTTTTTTTTGTTTGTTTGTTTGTTTGTTTTTTTTGTTTCAGGTTAAATAGCCTCCTTCAGTATTTCCTGTAGTGCATGTCATGTGTTAGAAAATTCCCTCAGCTTCTGTATGTCTGGAAAGGTCTTTATTCCTCCTTCATATCTAAAGGGTATCTTTACTGGACATATTATTTTTGGCTCATAATTTCTATCTTTTAATAGTCTGACTATTTGATTCCACTTCCTCCTGGCTTGTAGAGTTTCTGTTGAAAAATCTGATGATAATCTACTGGACTTTCCTTTGTAGGTTACCGTCTTTTTTTCCCTGGCTGCCTTGAGGATTTTTTCTTTGTCGTTAATTTTTGACAGCTTCAATACAATGTGCCTTGGAGAAGGCCTGTTGGGATTAAGGTAATTAGGTGTTCTATTTGCTTCTTGGATTCAAGGATCCAGTTCTTTTCACAAGTTTGGGAAGTTCTCATTGACTATTTGTTTGAATATATTCTCTGTTCCCTTCTCTGTTTCTTCTCCTTCTGGTATGCCCATTATTCTTATATTGCTCTTTGTGATGGAGTCAGAAAGTTCTTGTAAAGTTCTTTCATTTCTTTTAACTTTCAAGTCTCTCTCTTCTTCCATATGTGTCATTTCCAGATTTCTATCTTTGATGTCACTGATTCTTTCCTCTATCTGGTCAACTATATTACCTAAGCTGGCTATTTAATTCTTCATTTCTTTTATTGAGTTCTTAATCTCCAGAAATTCTATTTGGTTCTTTTTTAAAATTTCAATCTCTTTGGTAAACTGTTCATTTTTTTTTTCTTTCATTGTGTTTCTGAATTCATTAAACTGCCTGTCTGTGTTTTCTTGCATCTCATTGAGGTTTTTTTCAGAACTGCAATCTTGAATTCTGTCATTTAAGTCACATATTTCCATATCTTTTAGTTCATTTTCTGGAGATTTTTCATTTTCTTTCTGAGCTGTCTTGTTACATTCATTATTCATGGCAATTAATGAATTATTATTTCTCTTTCTAGGCATCTACAGGAGTGGGTTCTGCAACAGTATGATAGGAAGAGGTCTTTCTTTTGTTTTCCAGTTGGTATTGGTAGAATATTTTATTTTATCTCTGACTGCAGCCTTTTACTCTCTCTCACACTGTAGTGTTGTATTTTCTCTGCACTGCATTGTGCTTCTCACACACTGGGGGGATTCCCTGGAATGTAGGCTTCTCCTCTGTGAGCAGGTTGCCTGGGTCACAGGGCACCACCTCTGTTGGGTGATGGGGAGAGCTTCTGAAGTTTCAAAGCTCTTCCTGCACCAGTTTCAGAGCCTGTGTGTTTTAGTGGCTCTGTTAACTCCTGCAGGGATCCGCCCAGATAGGTGGGCACAAGGGCAGGACAGGTTGTGAAAGGTGGCCCAGAGCAATGGTGGCAACCACCAGCACAGCCAGTCCTGCACCCAACTCTTCCTCCCTTTTGCTGGAACTAGTTGGGCTGCAAATCTGTGGCTGCTGTCTGCAGTTCTCAGAACTGCAAATATTCTGTTCTTTTGATCTGACACTGCTACCAGTCAGCTTGTAGCACTGGGAGAGTAGGGGTGTGGCGAGCTCTGGGAGGGCAGAGGGGGCTACCAGGCTCTGTGCCTATGTCTTCCATCCTCTGCTTGGCAATGAGGGCTTAACTCACTGTTTTCACCCTTCTTCCCTCAGTCTTTGCTCCAAGGTCTCTGCTGTGGCCGTTGGGTTCAGCCGTGTTATATGTTGATCCCTTAGGCAGGACTGTGGGCCATAAGCGGAGCACTAGCAGACCAAATTCTTTTCTCTCCCATGACTGTGGTAGCACCAGAATGCAGGGAGCTGGGAGCTCTGAGCTAGGTCTGTGTCCTGCACCCATGAGGCCCGCGTCTCCACACTCCCCCCTTCCCTTCTCCCCTTCTAGCCCAATTTGCCCACCTTTCGATGATTTCAATTGTGCGTCTCTTAGTCTTGCCTATCTGCTGTGCAGGGAGTCCTTTGTGGAATTATAGCTGTTTAATTTGTTGTAAATTACAGGGGAGATTTCAAGAGGCTCATCTTACGCTGCCATTTCTTTTGACCTCAGAATCTTTCTGAGCCTTTTATTCCCTCATACATAGAACAGGGCACAGAATCAGCTGGGACATCATTTTTCTTCCCAGCTGCCCGTCCTAAATGACAGTAAGCTCTTTCTCTCCCATGCCATCCTCAGAAGGCTATCAGTCACAGTTCATAATTCTGATAGTGGGACAAGTGACATACTCTAACCCAATCACATTTCCTTCCCCAAATTTGAATCTACAATGGAAATTCACAGAATGGTAAGCAAAGGAACTGAGTCACGTTAGTGATTTCATTAATTCCTAATATTTTACTGAGGGTTAAGTATCCAATATTGTTAGTGTGTTTTCCATGAATTACCTCATTTAGTTCTCACAACCACTTGACCTATAATACCTGTCTATGAGCTAGGATAATATTGTCTTAAATTGGATTTCGCCAAAAGCAGAACATGGCAGAATTTGGGAGCAAGCAGTTTCTTCAGGAAGTTATTCAGGAGGCATGGAGTGTTGCAGTGAGACAGGGAAGGGAGAAAAACCAATAAAGGTTATGTTCTTGAGAGAGTAATGCTGAGCGAAACAAGTCAGACAGAAAAAGCAGAGAACCATGTGATTTCACTGATATGTGGTATATAAACCAAAAACAACAAAAGAACAAGATAAACAAATGAAAAACAGAAACTCATAGACACAGACAATAGTTTAGTGGTTGCCAGAGGGTAAGGGGGGCGGGGGGTGGGGAGTGGGAGATGAGGGTAAGGGGGATCGAATATATGGTGATGGAAGGAGAACTGACTCTGGGTGATGAACACACAATGGGATTTATAGATGATGTAATACAGAATTGTACACCTGAAATCTATGTAATTTTACTAACAATTGTCACCCCAATAAATTTAATAAAAAAAAAAAAAAAAAATGATCCGTAGCTTTCATGATGTGCAGTGTGAATTATAACCTCTCCAAGGATCCCAAATCATGAGTAAAACTATTCCCATCCTATGTGTGAGTAAATTTTTGTGATTTTCTTTTTTATTATAGTGTCTTAAGGAAATTAAAAGAGTTTCATTTTGGGGTCAACAAGGTGTGAGGTGTAGATGAAAACAGAACCTTAGAGACAGAAGACACTAAGTTTTCAGGAATCATAGAAATCATGGAGTGAACTTTAAGATTTCACAGGATATGGAATGGCTGAGAATGTGGAATTGGGAGTTGCACTTTTTCTACACTTTCAAGATACCTAACTTAAGTAAAATAAGCACAAAGTCACATCTGTCTACTTCTCCTGAATTTTCATGATCATTTATTCAAATTTTGGGGCTATGGCAAAGTATGACTTGTGGATTTAGATTAATCCTCAATGAAATATGCTCTACTCTTAAGGCCAACACTGGATAAGTTCACCTTAAATATTAAACAACTGGTGCCTCTATAATTTATATTTCTTCCCTATGATGCCACATAGTAATATATAGCTTTGCTAAGGATTTGCGATCCTTCAAGTAGGAAATCTGAAATCTGAAATTCAAATTTGATTTTATTTTTAAACGTAAGTAGATGAGATTGATCCCAGGGAGGGGAAAAAAAAAAACTGACTTAATTTTTTTTACACATAGGAAAAAAAAAAAAAAAAAGCTTTTACTCAGCAAACATCCTGACTACATCATAAGTTTTTCCAACAGTATCTTAAATCTCAGTTATTACTCCAAGTTGTTTATCTGGTACTTTGTATTGCTGAACACTTGCTGCTGACAGATTTAGGACAGAGTATAAATCTTGCTTTGTACTTGAATCCTTGAATAACCCAAAGATGGATAACAGTAAAGATAGAGTTAGTTGAGATGGTTGAGAGAAACACAGCTTCAGTAATAGGAGATAAGGTATACATTTTAAGGGTGTGATCAGGTTCTCAAACTTCGTTACCCGTAGGAAATGAGCATGATTCTCATTGCTGTCAGAATTCATATGCCTAAATCTAAAATCTTATCTCCTTTTCAGAAATGAGGATGAAGACTTGGTAAAGGCAAGCCAACAAGCATGAATTGAAGTCTTGCTTTGTTATCAGCACTGGCACAAGAATTCTGGTATCAGATGTCATCTGGGGTTTCCCTAACTCTTCAGAGCTAGTTTGCTCACGTTCTCAGTCTATCCTCAGTGGAATATCAAAGTCTTCCTTCAAGATATTTGAGGAGTATAGGGATGCTAGCACTCTTAATATACCCGTCAGCTCCCACATCTGCCAAAGAGCATGAGCTTAACACCCTGCATATTTAGCCCATATTAAGGTACATACCCATCATGTGAGCCTACATGTACAACTCATTCTCATCCACATTCAAGAAACAAACATAAAAACAAAAGCACACACAATGCAGGTCGGTGTGCAGCTGGTTTCATTTAGAATTTAGAATGACATGTTTTGGGATTACATTGTAGCCATGGAAACAACTCAGATGGAATGTTAGGTATCACTGTTCATATAACTCTTTATAGTCTGCACTACCAGTAATTTTCCACCAGTCAGCTTTTTCATGTACTACCTTATTTAAATCTCACATCATTACAAATTTTGTATAACTTTCATCATCCCCCTTTCTGAGAAAGTGAAAGCTCAAGAGGGATAGAATTTTCTCAAGGCCACCCATCTACAAAAGACCAGGATCTGAACTCACGTTCACCTGAGTCCAACGCTTACCTCTTAATCACACTGCGATTCTCAAACTATGCCCTACCTACCTCCCACCAAATCCTCAAGCTTATGTCTCATCTATCCAACCTCCAGGACACCCTACTTTATAAATCTCAGCCTAAAAGAGTTCTTTCGCCTTTCTATCTTCTGCTCAAGAACTAGCCGTGCTCCCTAAATATCAGGGTGGTTCAAAACCCACCACACCATCTAACAGTGCCAACTCCAGGTCTAACTCTTCCTTGAATGCTCACCCAGCTCCTCCAGTCCACAGAGATTTTTATTATTTTTCCCCCGACTGCATTTGTAGACGCAAAGCCTAGTAATTGTTTATCACTTTTACATTAGCTTGATTTCACGCCTAAATTGAAGGTTAATCTAAGGTAAGAACAGCAGGTTGTTATTTTGTTTTGTTTTCACTGTTTTTCTCCCTTCCCCTGGAACTAAACAGTATATGTGACAATTCGTAGTTATTAAATACATGCTTATTTATTGACCTCAGGGCAAGCTATATTTTTATTCTGTTCATCTTTTGTTTTGCATAGAGTGGCAAGAAGCTAAGAAAGCAGAATGATTAGACTCCTAGGAAAGAAAAGACACCCAGGTTATGAACTATTTTTACGTTTAGATATTTATTCCAAGCACTGCTTTTTGGTAGATGCAGTTTAAGCAACAGGTAATTCTTGGAGATGATTAATTCCATGTAGATCAAATCTTAATATCCTTTTGAGGATGATTCACTTCAATTTGCTGCATCATTACTTTTAGGAGGCAGCAAATGACAGCAAATGCTATACATTCTTGTACGTTCATTCCAACTTCCTTCTGAAGTTGAAAACCATTTAAAAATAATTCAAGATAAAGTTCAGTCAGTTAGCTAGTTATACCATTCTCTTAGGGTAGCATTAGCATTAATTAGTGTTTGTGGACTACTTTGAAAATCACAAATGCTGTGGAAGTGCTGACTATTAATTTAGTAAAAGCAGAAGCCATGAAAGCTGAAATTTAAAGGCAGTTGCACACTGCTGAAATGTTTTAATATTCAAGTGAACAGCCTGAAGAAAGTCGCTGACATCCCATGTTTATAAATTAGGGAAGAAAGAAGGATGAAGTGGAGAGGTTTAAAATTATTTAGAAGAGAATCCTGAAGTGGAAGTGAGTAGGAAGGATTGTTGACTATTAGAGGAGGGTAGCTGCACTCAAGGATGACTAAAACCGTGATTGAGGATTCATACACCCATCAATGTGCGTTTATTCCTTGTGCTGGAAATTGGCAGTGACTTGGGAGGTGAGACATGGGGGAGAAGAGAAAGAAGAAAAAGAGGAAGAAGAAAAGGTAAACTTTTTTAAATGGAGGAAAAAGGAGAAAGGAAAAAGATGAGGAAATAAAAGATCTTTTGACTGAGATCAAAAATAATGATGCTGATGAAACTGACATTTCTCCATTGCAAGTCAGCCCAAGGAGCAATTATATCACAATAATAACTCCAAATTGAAACCACCTCTGGATTCCGTCCTCATTAATAGTCATCTCCAAGTTCCCCTTCCATTACTGATTGACATGTGGAATTGAGTGAGCAGATTTTGTTCCCACTCCCAACCTAGGTCATCTGCATCCTTTTCCACTCATAATATGACTTCCTGAGATAAGGCGGGCATCCTATAACCCTTCTCACACTCATCCTTCACTTTCACCAAGACTTGACACCTTCCACACATTTCCTGTGTGATTTCTAATTTCCTCTTTAAGACTATCCTTGATCTTAAACTTTTCCAGTAAAGTCACAACACTAGGCCTTTGATCCCACAACTGCTATTCTGATGGCTGAGACCCACATGCTCGTCTCAACAAAGATTTCCAGGACAGTAGATTTCCATGACTGCAAAGGTTTTAAACCACTGACCTTGTTCCTTGGATGGAACTTTCTAGACAACTTTGCTATGATACTACTAGAAGTTAAGGGCATGAAGTAAATGACCCAAATAGCAACTTGTGCTGTTATGAAGAGCTTTTATGAGGAATTAAAGAGATATAAGAGATAAGGGATTATATTCCTTCCTTTTTCTTTCAGCTAATTTTTTTTATTTTAAGCATAACATATATTTATATTGGAGGATATTTAGAAAATAGAAAAAACATATGAAAGTAAAAATATAACTAGCTCATCTGCCCAGGTATTCCACACCTGCATTTAGTCATAGTCCCTGTATGCTTATTCCACTTACAGTATATAATATTGAATATTTGTTATATTACATATAACTGCATAGATAATATGTATATATTATATAAGCAATATTTATAAATATATTTATTATTTTATAATATAAATATAGTCAATATGTTTGCATGATACATGTTGAATGTATTACATAACATAAAATATATTTACATTATAAATATTTCCACTAATGTCTTTATAATGGATGTTCAATATTCTGTCATGTGGATATATTATAACAGTCCTTTAAATTTAGAATTATACTTTTATTGTTCTCACAATATTTGTCCTTCTAAATAAAATAATTTTGTAATAAATATCTTTGGGCAAATGTTTGTCAAAATTTTTATTAAGTGAGGCAAGAACTATTTTCAACAATTACTTGACTTTTATGTTTTCTAACTTCTTTACTATGACTTTCTATAAATTGTAAAATATGCAATTGAAAAAATGTTTCTCCTAGTCAGGTAATCAGGTAATCTTTGTGAGTATGGTAATCACTACATTTTAACAGAATTTTGATTCTAATCAGAGATTTCAAAGCCTGTATAGGGATCAAACAAAATAAATTAAACTGCTTCTAAGACAGCTATTAAATGCCAAAATGTGTCAGGTGCTAAGAACACCAATATGGTACTAGAGAAACCAAGGTGAATAAAACATGGCACCTGCCTGTGAAAGTCTCCTAACCCTTCATTAGGCCTATGTCATAGACTGATTGCAAAAATGGGCACAGTTCTTCCACTCCCTGTATTCCCAGCAGTAGTAATGTGATGTTGAAGCATTGTCTTGTCTATTCGCTACCCCTTGAGTCTGGGCTAGCTAACTGACTTGCTTTCACTGGAATGTATCATATGTGACTATGTGCTGGTTCTAATCAGGGACTCAGAGACTTCACACACCTTGCTTGCTCTTTTGGACCCCAGCTGTTGACATAGGAGCAAGCCCGGACTAGTCTGCTGGTGGATGAGAGACCACATAAAGCACAGAAGTGGCCTACAGAGGTCATCTTGAACAGCCAACCCCCAGCCAAGACAACAGTTGACCACAAACCCATGCCAACTTAGCCCAAAAGAACTGCACAATTTCTCTAGAATCCTGAGCTAAATAAACTTTATTTGGGATGGTTTATAACACAGAAGATGCTAGTTAATACAGTGTATAAACCAATCACAGCAATATACTTAATATCATAATAAAAGAAGAGGGAAGGAGCTGCAAGCCGTTGGCTTCTCTTTCTTCCTTAGCCGCTTTTGATCCTATTGACACTACAGTTTAAGGCAATGAGTGTTGTGTTCTTAAGAGAAAGGTTTCTACAAAGGAGTGAAAACAAAGGAGAAAGTTCAATGTGTTTTTTCCATCAACAATTTTAACTCCACATATGTACCTTCCCTGGGCTAGAATGCAAATTTACCCAAGTGATAGAAGTGGCTACAATTGAACTGAGCTACAAATTCTCTTGTTTTGGGATCTGGCAGTGGGTAGTCATTTATGCTGCCAGCGAAGCCACTATACAAGGCATTCTGGCCCTGAGGGCAATACTATTGAGCCTCTGCAAATTGCCTGATGTGTCCGAGTTAAAATTGTTAGCCAAATAGTTTTCTACTCTAAGCAGTAGCTTTGGATTTGCAGCTCTGGTTCAGTTAAGCCAGCACCCTCATGTTCTCTTTAAGGTTCCTCTCTTTAGTAACCCATAAATAAAAATCTGACTTTCTTTCCCAAACTTCTCCATGTTCCTATCAAAATCTATCAGCCAATTGGATCTTCCCTCAGACTCCTGCTTTCTGCTACATCAGTGCACCTCAAACTTTAATGTACACAGGAATCACCCAGGAATATTGTCATATGCGGATTCTGATTTAGTAGGTCTGGAGTGAGGACCAAGAATTTGAATTTCTAACAAGTTCTCAGGTGATGCTGCTGCTGTTCACAACATAACATTTTGAACATTAAGTTACTACATGACAAATAAACTCATCCCTGCAAACCAAAGTCTAGTCAATGGATAACCTAAGGTAGAGAGGGCCTCATCTCAGTTAAAATCTTCCTGCTCTCATTCAGTCAGGTCAGCAGATCATAGCCTCTGCCCTCCGGGAAGAGACAAAGCATCACACTGGCTTAGATAGTTCTGTGTGATAAGTACTGCAATAAAGGGGCAAACTCAGGTATAGCATCTTTTAGGTGTGATCCACGGATCAGCACCATCACCTGAGAGCTTGTTAGAAACGCAGAACCTCCAGCTCCGTCCCAATATAGTGAATTAGAATCCACATTTTAGCAAAATTCTCAGGTGACTTTAATTAAAATGCTCTACTTGTGTAGGAATTTCAAAACATCTAGCTATTCCTGCAGTGTGCATTTCAGGGCAACTCTTACACTGATAGAAAAAAGACTGGTTTCAAACTACTTCCTCCAGTTACTAGGTGTATGATCTTTTATACCTGAGAATGGGGATTACAGCTACTTATGGAGTTGAGACAATGAAATAAGTTAAGACATACACAACATTTTGCTCAGAGCCTGGCACACTGGTGGTATGGACAAATAAATCATTTTTTATAATGGAAGATAAATAGGAAAGACCTTGAAAGATGCTGAAATAAGATTAATGCATTTAAGAATAAAATGTGACAATAGAGTTGGACACTGATAAGTAGTACTTTAGAAGACAGAGCAGTATGTGTGTAATTCTTAAGAGTTTGCTTACTAGCTTGGAATGAAATGAGTTTTTGTTAAGTATATAAATGTACATATTTTGAAAACTAGTACTATGAAAACTTGAATAATGCTGGAGATGTAAAATCAGAGACACGTTTGCTTTACCATTGTCTAAATATTCACATGGTTGCTTTGTGCTCAAATACAGCATAATACATTATTCCAATACAGAACACAGATGTTTAAAGAGTCAAATTACTGCCGACAATGGCAAGATTTTGAATGGAAGTTACTTTCTGAACATCTAAACTCAATGGAGAGTTAGATTAAATAAAATCACTTGGAGTTTGATGTCTCCTTGGAACCCCATTTGTGTGGCTACAGGAGGGTAGGTCTTCTTTCAAACTGGGATTGTCCATGAGCAATATTAATTGCCCACAGAACCAGTTTTTTTATATCTTGAATCAACAATAAACGGAGAAGTTCAGCATGATTATCCACTTTAGTGAATAAAAATCAATACAAAGGTTTATACAAAACTTTGTGTATCTTTAAATCAATACAAAGATTTATGAAAAGATATTTTTGTGTCTTGAATTCCACAACAAGGGGAAAAATACCCCAAATGATCACTCACTTTACTCTCTCTCGAGAAAGTCATTTTGAATATTGAGAAAAGGAATCACTTTGTTTCCAAATGCCACAGCTAGAGTTCATTAAACCTCTTCACTGATATCCCAAAGTATCATTTTCTATACCTCTGCTTTTTTTTTTTTTTCAAATGAGCAGATCCACTTTAATTTCAAATTGCTCTTAAGAAAATGACTTGCTCTCTGGGAAAACTCAGGCCATCTACCAAAAGTATCCATCTCGCTCTTTTTAGAATCATTTTTGATTCAAAATTTAAAGATCGTCCAAAAACACATGCTACATCATCTGTCAGATTGAGCCACATGATATTGCAAATATTTGATGATTCTTGACCCATAATAATGGCAATTTCATGTAGTTCAACTTAACAGTTTCCTCTCTCCACACTATAAAAAGAAACACGCCATGTAGGCATTTTCTATTCATTGTAATGTCAGTTAGGAAAATGTACTTTTAAATGGCCAAGAACCTAAGTCGCTTTCTGACTCAATTATTGGCATTCCTTGGGTCACACAAATTAGAAGTTTTTAATTTGCATATATAAAACACCTGGTAAGTAGACCTGCCTTATACTGATTAATTCTTGGTAGTTATGTCAGCATCCATGAGGGGGAGGACTCCCTTATAATTTGAGGAGAAAACAAGAAATTAGGGTAACTTTTCTGAAAGCTTCATTTGAAAAAATTAACAATAAAATGGCTTTTAAAAATGTTCCCTTCAGGTAAATGCTTTGACCAAAAATTCTTATCTTACACATGGATTAATTATAACAGAAAAGCTTGAATAATCATTCATGTCCCTAACTCTACAACTGTAGTTTTAATGGTTGAATGATGAACAAAGTTACCAGAATTTTGCTCAATAAATAGTTGGAGTGTCATGGAATAAAACAGAATAAGTTGATGCATCCACCCTTTCATGTTTGCTGTCCAGCACCGTGAAATGTTATTTTTAATGATTATACAGAGGAATGGGAAAATCCTGCACTGCATTCAAAGCCATTAAGTTTTCCATTTCCTGAAAACTTGTAAATTGTTGATTCTTACAGAATGATGGTATACAGAATTGATTTTGATGGGAGCTGACCTAAAGTCTGTATACACTACTGTTCTGAAGAATGAAAAATTCTCTTGAAAAGAGGTAACATCTCACCTCTTTCAGATGATAAATGAAATCCTGGCCTTCAGAGCATGTGTCTATGATCCAAAGTCTTACAAATTATGATGCACCATTAGAAAGCACAGTGACTCACCTGCCAGACCCACAGGTAGCCTGTGAAGCTCCTCACTCTAGTTAGTTAGCTTCTTTTAGCCTGCTCTGCAGTGAGAGGGCCAGTTTTCTTGTACTCAGTGACCATTATTACCACATAAGAAAAGCCCTGGACTGAGTGTTCATATAGAGGCTCAATTTCCAGGTGAACACGACAGACAGACAAGTCCCAACCACTTAGGAGGAAACTGATCCCGAGCTTGCCACATCATCTAAACATAACATTATCAGTTGTAGGGGAAAAAAATAATAGACTGAATTTATCAAAGAGTCATCTGCCCCAAATCCAACATATTCGAACTGAACACAAAAGCAATGTGCCTGTTAGCATCTCTCAATCTTTCTTTAACGGGCTATAAACCTTATTTCTCAAGCATTATAATATCCTTGGAAGAACATCTAAATATGTCAGCAGGGTAAGTACATCAGGCCTGGAAAAAAGCTTTCAGGATTTATGGGGATTTGAAATCTCCATGATGAAGATGGAAAATACATTATAAAACAGTATTAAGCAATAACCACCCGAAGAGAGAGCTGGTGTGACGTTCACTCAAAACTTCCAAGAAGGAAATACTTAGACATACCTGGTCCAGTTGTATTCAATGTGGGGTTCGGACGCTAGGACTTTTTCTTTTTCAAACAGGGCGCATGTAGAGCCCGCAAAATGTGCCATGTGACTTTGCGGCAGTTGCAGGACCGGATGCAGAGGCAGGAAGATGGGCTGGGATGAGTCGAGCATCAGAAGCTGCTAGGAGAACAGCGGAATCCGACCCCAAGTGAGCAGCCCTGACCACTCTTCCCAAAGGAAGCCCACACGCGCGGCACTTCAGGACTTCTATGAACAGCAGCAGGGGAGTGCTGGGATGAGAAACCTCTGGGTGCGGGTGCCAGCGGCTCCTCCTCCCAGACTCCTCGGTAAGAAGTCTCGCTCACACCACCTATCACGCAAACCCAATACTCATGGACTCTTTGCCCCTCCGCCCCTCAAAGGCACAGTTCCGGGGAGCCTCGCCCCAGAGGCCAGGCCAGGTGCCAGGAAGGGCTGTGGCCCAAAGGCTCTGCAGGAGAGGGGCCACCTGAGGCCATAACGACAAGCGGTCTCATGTGTGGGCTGCAAATCTCTAGTGTTCTAGGAGCACAACGGGCCTGGGCATCACACGGGCCTCTGGGGCGGAACGATGGGGCCCCAATCCAAACTATTTCTTATGGTTCTGCACAGAGAATAGCACATAAATTTCCAAAATTACTAATAAATTTTTGTTATAATTCAGCTGAATCGTTTTATGTCAGTTGACTCTTATATTAATATATTTGGATTTGTATTTTATGTCCTTTTAAATTTATTTATTCACTATTTTATATCGTATTTTACAAAAATATTGGTCCACAAACGGTTGGAAATTTTAAAAAAAAGCAAACAAAAACAAGAACAAAAAATTGTTCCTTCCTTATAGAAGTTCTCATCAATCTTGAGCTTCCAAATAAATTCTTACAAAAGGCAGCCATTACTAGATGCTTTCATCTTGTTTTTAAAGATACCAGGGAAAAGCAATTTAATGACCTGCCTTGGAGTTCATTTTGGTGTTTGGTGCCCTCATTATTAGGAAACCCAGGTTTGTAGCTAACATAAATCTGGGGTCTGCACTGTGGTGCCCCTGACAGACATGGGGAACAGGATACCACATTTTTTCTAGTCCATTCTCCAATATTGAGAACAATATCGCTTCTGTTGTCTCTGCTGATCTTCCCACACATCCTACTTCCCCCTTTATGCAAGGGAAGAAGATAAGAAAAGAGAGAAAGTAGAGCTGGTTGATTTTTTACCTGAGCTAAATTTTAACATAGTTCAGAATAATAAACAGCACACAATTATATTTATTTTTCTCTATTTTTTCTAACTACCAACAAGGCTGGAATCAGACTTGCTTTATGCAAAGGTCATGAGAGATTCCCAAAAGTTTGGACAAGATGTGCCCTTCTAAACACGTTGGACCATAGCCCTGTGTTGGAGACAGAGTGTCTTGAAATATGGCTTATTGTGATTGCTTTCTCCTTGAGTCTAGACACTAAGGGTTCTCATTACTTTACCACCAGTGGAATCTTTTATGTCAGCAGCAGCTCTAATTATGCACCAATTAACCTTAATTAAGGCAGTTCTTGTGTAACAGCACAACCAGAGAGTTCACTAAACAAACAGCTTGACAAACACTGTCATTTAAGATCCTTTCCAAACATGTCACTTTCTTAATTGGGAAGTCAGTTGTGAAGACTCTATATCCACAGACATGATTTGGGAAATCAGAGTAGAAAAGATGGGGGCCAATTATTCTCCATGCTCCTTAAATGCATTGGTTACAGCGGAACATGCTGCCATGGATGGACCCATGGGGCAGTGTCATGAAGAACATCACTCTGCACGTTTGCTCCAGCTGGGCAACAAAATTATATCAAATTACTGGTTAGTTTCATTTCTCAAGGAAAGATTAGAAAATGAGAGGAGGCATTTCATTTCTATTAAACTGAAAGTCACGCATACACTATAAATTTAATAGAAGATGCTGACAAATTTGCTGTTTTAAATTCTATCTTTGGCATCTTTACAATATGGGATCTTATTTTTTAAAGACACATTTGTATTCATTCAAGTCATGATTTATGCTATTGAATAGATTTTTTATATTGAACTTGCACATTTCTTATACCTTTGTTACTTTTGTAAATGGAATTCTTTTCTTTCAACATATTTACTTTTATTTTTTAAAAAATGAACATGAACTCTACCATACAAAAATGTATAAAATATGTAGTGTTTTAAGAAAATTTATAATACTTAACAACCATCTTAAGAAATAGACCATTAATAGTAATTTTAAATCCCTGTTCTCCCTAATTATACCCCCTCCCTCCTTCACTCCAGAAACATCTCCTAAATTTGTGTTAATAATTTTCATTACGTTTAGAGTTTCCCCACCTATGTGTAATATAAACCTAAATTGTATGTAATTATGCACATTTTTGGCATTTATATGTGAAATCATTCTGTAATATTATTTCAAATTTTCCATCAACATATTTTTGACATTCACCCAAATATATGTAACTCAACTTCATTTGTTTTCACTGCTGTAAGTTATTCTGTCATACAACTATTATAAAAAAATCTAATGATCTACTATAATGATGTTGAACATCTAGACTGTGTTGCAGGCAGAATTCCAGAAAGACCCCTAAGATTTCCAAGCCCTGGTATGCACATACTTTCTCTTATTTATTCTATCAAAAACTAAGTTTGGTGCTGCTATGAAGGGACTTTGGAGGTAACTAAAACCCCTAATCAGTTGACTTTAAGCTAGGGAACTATTCAAGGGTGAGCCTGATCTATTCAGGTGATCCCTTAAAAGAGGTTAGAGAGATTTGAAGCATGAGAGGGCCATCTAGAAACTGCTGGCAACCTCTGGAGCTGAGAGTGGATGCCAGCTCACAGCCAACAACTTGACTCCAACCTTATGAGACCTTACGTGGAAAATTCCGCTAGGCTAAGTGCAGACTTTTGACCCACAGAAACTGAAATAATAAATGGCTTTGCTTTAAGCCATGGAATCTGTGGCCATTTGTTATGCAGTAGTAGAAAGTGAGTGTGAATTATTTGCAGAATTGTGTTATTACAAACTATGCTGGTCTAAACACTTTGTACATGTTCCCTGGAACACATGTGCAGGAGTTTAAGGCAGATACCTAGGAACAAAATAGAACGGAACCATTACACGATATGCACATTACTGGATAATGTCAAATTATTTTACAACATAATTTTAATTTATACTTTAATCAGCATTCAAGAAAGTTTCCTTTGCTTCATATCTTTCCCAAAATATGGTATTGGTACCATGTTTCCCCGAAAATAAGACCTAGCCAATCAGCTCTAATGCGTTCTTTGGAGCAAAAATTATATAGTAAAATAAGACGGGGTCTTATATAATCCAATATAATAATAATTAATATAATATAATATAATATAATATAATATAATATAATATAATATAATACCAGGTCTTATATTAATTTCTTCTCTAAAAGACGCATTAGAGCTGATTGTCCAGCTAGGTCTTATTTCGGAGAACATGGTAGGACTTAAAGTTTTGTCAGACTAATGACAGTAGAATGATATTTATTGTAGGGTTTTATTTGTGCTTCTCTGAGTTATTAATGACAATGATGATCTTTTCATTTTTATGTACCATCTATATTTCTTCTCCTATGAAATTCATTTTCAAGGAATTTACTCATTCACAAGAATGGTCATCTCCCCAGTAATCTGCTGAGCCAGTTTGAACCATATCAGCTTTCAGATTCATGAGTCTGCGTGTGTTTGGGCCTCTGTTTTGTGCCTATATTTGTCTATTCCTGTGATCATGACAATACCAGACTGATATATAAACACACAAACACACACACACACCTGTTGTGCAAATTATGTTTATGGCTATTTTGGGCCCTTGCTCTTTCATATACATTTTATAATGAGCTTAACACATTTTAATTTTAAAATATTTGATTTTATTACATTGAATCTATAAATCAGTTTGGAAACAAATGGCATCTACAAGACGTTTCTATTCATCAAAACAGTATGTTCATGTTCACATATGAGGTCAGACAATTAAGATTGTGAATTCATCCTAGAAACTGTGCTACACACCTCACTGTTAAATATCACTACAGTTACCTTTGAAGTACTCCCCTTGGGAAGCTATGCACTGACACCAGCGCTTAATCCGCCCTTCAAAGCAATTTTGGAATTCTATTTCTGGAATGGCCATCAGAGCTATCATCCAGTAGGAGAAGTGTTCCAATACAGTTATTTGTTTACTGACTAAAATCTCCCTCACAGACAGTGCCCTGTGAACTGGTGTATTGTGATGCAAGAACCATGAATTGTTCGTGAAAAGTTCATGTGTCTAACTTTTCCACACAGCCTTCTCAGAACTTCCAAACAGTAAACTTGGTTAACTGTTTGTCCAGTTGGTACAAACTCATAATGAATAATTCCTCTGATATAAAAAAGGTTAGCAACATTGTTGCAACAAGTTCACGAACTTAAGTGTCAGACCTCGTATGTAGTCATTCTTTAATGCCATTTATTAAAGTTTTACAATTATATACATAACAATCTTCTATACCTTTTGTGAAATATTTTTAATATGTAACAAATATATTTACTGCTATTGTATACATCTTTTTAAATATATATATATATATATATATATATATATATATATATATATATATAGTATATACATGCATTTTTGTAATTGCTTATGGATAATTTTTACATATTGATCTTATATCCAGAAAATTCACTAAACTCTTATTAAATCTAATACATTTTCAGTAGCAACATTTTTTGAGATAATCATATCATGGGGCTACCATTAAATTTTGGTTTTAGCCTTTCTACACTTTCTACCTTTGATTTATTTTTCTTGTCTTATTACAATGTCTAGAAACTGTGGCACATGCTGGACAGATATGTTAGTAGTAGGCATCCTTGCCATGTTATGATTTTAAAGAAAATTCTTTTAAGTGTTTTATCATTGTAATGGTTAATTTTTTGTGTCAACTTGCTGGGCTGCAGTGCCCAGATATTTGGTTAAACTTTATTTTAAACGTTTGTATGTAGATATACATGCATGCGATTAATATTTAAATCAGTGGACTTTGAGTGAAGCAGATTGTCCTCCATATGTGGATGGGCCTCAACCAATCAGCTGAAAGCTTTATAATGCTTTATTTTGTTTTGATCATTTTTATTTTTGTTTGTTTTTTTGTTGCTTCTTCTGAAGTTGAATTCTTAGCTCATTAATTTTTATCCTTCCATATTTTCTGATATAAGCCTTTGAGGTTATTATTTTTCCTCTAAGAAGCATTTCCTGTGTCACACAAATTTTAACTATTGGTAGTTTTATTATTTAATACTAAGAAATTGTTAAATACAAATATGGTCCTTTGCTTCCTCTCTTTGTCTATGTAAACATAAGAATCTCCAAAATGGGATTATCTTATGTTCTGCTTTCTTTATTCTGTGCTTTTTACTTCTGTATCAAGACTTTACCTTCCATATAAAACTAATGATGGGCTTCAAGACTCCAAATTCACTAAAGAGATCTCTGATCGATCTTTTGGCCACAAAGCAATGTTTTATCTCTTTTTCCATATTCCTTTCTAAACTCCGTAATCACCTGAACTTCAATAGATACACTTCACAGGTACCAATTACTGGACTAAAAATGTGCTGATCTTAACTTCACCATTCCATCTCACTTTATTCTATTATCAGTATACTTTAATCTAAATGTCTTTGGATTCTGTCTCCAAACACATAAGAAAAACATTTATTTTATTCCTGAACTTTTGATTTAAAAAAAAAAAAAATAGTGTCTTTTGGACCAAGTGGAAATGACCATTGTTGTAGGAAGCAACAGACCTCTCCCCCTTTGCTATGTCTACCTGACTGGGGTTTAACCAACTTCATGAACATCAAAGGCTGTGCAGAGCTGAAGAAAAGTCTCATAACGCCTTTTAAATCCTTTATCTTTCTTTTTCAAACCTGAATTGTGTAAGTATTCATTTTATGCAACTTGTATTCAAATTTCTGCTGCTCAAGCAGAAAAAAAACCGGCTTTCATCAATTTTTAAATTCTTTAAAATTTTCCTAATCCGCTACATGTAGGTTAGAGTGAGCGGCCATTTAAGAAGATTGAAATGATTCCTCCTGATGGCTGGACTTAGGCAAACTATTTTGACCACAAGTAACAAAAGCGCAATTATACAAATATAAACATTAAAAAGTAATTGATTAGTAAGATACAGGGGACTTTGTGGACTCTGTTACTTGTTAGGTCTGAGAAAGGTCTAAAAGCAGAAGTTGGAAACTACTCAGAGGCTGTTAGCGCCCACAAGTCATTTTAAATCCCAGTTGAAAATTCTCAAGAGAGAGAAAACTCTATTGATTCTGTCTTGAAACAGCTGCCCCTTCATTATCTAACCAATGATGGTGATAGGATGAGAACAGAGTATGAAAAGGACTTTGGAGATCAGTTGATCTATGTGGACAATAATTCTTGGAGGGGAAAAAGGTAGCTACTCCATAAAGAGGAGAATTGATCCTACATTAAATGCTTGGGAATTACTACCAAAATTTGGAGAGAAGGAAGTCAAGTTAAAAATGATTGGAGAGAATATAATATAATTTCATAGCAGCAAATGAAGAGTAAAAATTTGAGTTAATCAATGTTACTTTTAAAAGAAAAAGAATACAGGAGCACACTACAAGCAGTTCTATCAAATCAAATTAATTAAACACAGTGAAAAAATATCCTGAGATAAATAATGTTTCCCTGACCTGGGAAACATTAATAAAATATACAGTTCTAACACATACTGGTGAAATTCTTAAGTGTAAAGAAATAACATATGATTATCACAAACACGCAATAGAAATAATATGCATACAAAGGTGATAAAGAGACATATAAATAAGAAAATTAGGTCTTTGATTTCTTTTATGAAATTTAGATGCCAAAAGCACTCTGAGAAACATCTAAAGGTTTTGAGTAGAAATTCTGAGACTCCCATAATTTAAAATATACCAAATTTTCTTTCATGTGTGTAAAACAAAGAAAGATATCTTCCTCCCTTCCTATTGAGGAGAAAAGTTTTCTGACAACTGAGAGAACCTATTTCCTCAGCTTGTAAAGCTCTTATACCTCTCCTCACCTGGCAACTCCTTTTTGCTCATCATCCTTCAGAATCGGCTCAATGGCAGTTCCCTGGGCCCTCAAACAAACGCATGTTGCCATGTTCCTGTTTCTTTCAAATAACAAAATCATTTTCTAGCACATTTCAGAATTTGTGCTTATATATTCAATTGTGTTTATCATTAAATATCAATCCTCAAATAGGTTCTAAGACTCATGAGGGGAAGCACAGTTCCCATTTTGTTCCCCACTGTATACACAGTGTATAACACAGTGTCTGGTGGAGTACACTCAATAAATGTGGTGGGAAGGAAAGGGAAGCAAGAGAAGGGTTTTTACATCTTACTTGAATTGGTCGGGGGTAGGCAACTGCTGCAAAAGGAAAAGAGCAGTAAAAGTCAGTAGCATAGGGTCTTAATTAGAGCAGCTATAACAAAATACCACAAACTAGGTGGCATATAAACCACAACAATTCCTTTCTCATAATTCTCAGAGTGCCAGCAAGGTTGGGTTCTGGTGAGGACCCTCTTCCCAGTTGCAGACTGCATACTTGTTTCCCCACGTGGCAGTGCAAGCAAGCTTTCTAGTGACTCTTACAAAAGCACTAATCCATTCATGAGGGCTCTACCCTCATGACCTCATCTAATCCTAATTACCTCCCAAAGGTCCCACCTTCTAATATCATCACACTGTGGGGGAGAGCTTCCACATGTGAACTTTTTGGAGGACACAAACATTCAGTCCCTAACAGGTAGACTTCTGAGCATAGGATCTAAGGAGGGGTCCTATGAGGTCTGCTGGAAAAGGCCTCATTCACATTTGAGTATGGGATGTTGGTAGTTATATGAAAAACTGACAATTAAGTTCACAAACTCATCCTAGAAAAAAGTGCTGCATACCTCATTGCTGAATATCACTATGGCCACCTTTGAAGTACTCCCCTTGGGAAGTTATGCACCAATGCCAGGACCTAGTCCACAGTTCAAAGCAATTTGAGAACTCCTTTTCTGGAATGGTCTTCAGAGATGTCATCGTATTACCCTTGATGTCCTGAATGTCATCAAAATGTGTTCCTTTCAATATTTCCTTTATCCTTAGGTAAAGAAAGAAGTCATTGGGAGCCAGATCAGGTGAGCAGGGAGCGTGTTCCAATACAGTTATTTGTTTACTGCCTAAAAACTCCCTCACGGACAGTGCCTTATAAGTTGGTATTATGTCGTTATGCAAGAGCCATGAATTGTTGGTGAAAAGTCAGGTCATCCAACTTTTTCATGCATCTGTTTCAGCACTTCCAAATAGTAAACTTGATTAACTGTTTGTCCAGTTGGTACAAATTAATAATGAATAATCCCTCTGATATCAAGAAAGGTTAGCAACATCGTTTTACCTCTTGATTTGGACGGACGGATTTTTTGGTCGTGGAGAATTGGCTGACTTCCATTGTGAACTTTATCACTTTGTTTCAGGGTCATTTTGGTACATCCATGTTTTATCACCAGTGATAACACATCCCAAAACATTGTCTTGCCTCTCCAAGAGGTCTGGGCAAACTACGACTCTCTTTTGCTTTTGTCTATCCGTGAGCTCCTTCGGGGCTATTTTTGCACACACCTTTCTCATGCCAAGATTTTCAGTTAACATTTTCCTGTTTCTCTATCAATGTTTACTTGGTTTGCTATGCTTCTCATAGTCAGCCGACAATTTTCACATACAATTCGATGAATTTTTGCAATGTTTTCATCAGTTCTGCTTGTTACTGGCCACACTGACTTCTCTTCATCAGTGACACATTTTCTCCCCTCAGAAAAATGTTTAATCCATTTGTACACTGCCGTTTTCTTCATGGCATTATCCCAATAAACTTGGACTAACACGTCCCTGATTTCACTTCCACACTAGTCAAGTTTAACAAGAAATTTGACGTTTGTTCGTTGGTCTAATTCAACCTCAGACATTCTTGTGATGGCACACAAAAACACACAGCAACAATAATGAATACCACTCAGCAAGGCACTGCCACGAACACATCTGTGAGACGTTGATATACCAAGGTTATGAAACCTTACTGAGCTGTTTGTACAGAGTTGCCAATGTAAGCACACGGTGGCAGGTTCGCGGACTTAATTTTCAGAACTTATTTCTTTTTATTTATTTATTGGGGTGACAACTGTAAGTAAAATTACATGGATTTCAGGTCTACAATTCTGTATTACATCATCTATAAACCCTATTGTATGTTCGCCACCCAGAGTCAGTTCTCCTTCCATCACCATATATTTGATCCCCCTTACACTCATCTACCACCCCTTTCCCCCCTTACCCTCTGGTAATAACTAAACTATTGTCTGTGTCTATGAGTTTTTGTTTCTCATTTGTTTGTCTTGTTCTTTTGTTGTTTTTGGTTTATATACAACATATCAGTGAAATAATATGGTTCTCTGCTTTTTCTGTGTGACTTATTTCGCTCAGCATTATACTCTCAAGATCCATCCATGTTGTCACAAATGTTCCTATACCATCTTTTCTTACAGCCGAACAGTACTCCATTGTGTATATATACTACAACTTCTTTATCCATTCATCTATCAAAGGACATTTTGGTTGTTTCCATGTCTTGGCCACCGTAAACAAAGCTGCAATGAACATTGGCGCACATGTATCTTTATGTATAAACGTTTTCACATTTTTTGGGTAGATACCCAGGAGAGGGATTACTGGGTCATATGGTAATTCTATTCATAATTTTTTGAGGAACCTCCACACTGCCTTCCATAGCGGCTGCACCAGTCTGCATTCCCACCAACAGTGTATGAGGGTTCCTTTTTCTCCACAGCCTCTCCAACATTTGTTACTATTTGTCTTATTGATGGTAGTCATTCTGACTGGGGTGAAGTGATATCTCATTGTGGTTTTTATTTGCATTTCTCTGATGATTAGTGATGTTGAACATTTTTTCATATGTCTATTTGCCATTTGTATGTCCTCTTTGGAGAAATGTCTCTTCAGGTCCTCTGCCCGTTTTTCAATTGGGTTGTTTGTTTTTTGTTGTTGAGTTTCATGAGTTCCTTGTATTTTTTGGATATTAGCCCCTTATCGGAGGCACTGTTTGCAAAAATCTTCTCCCATTCAATTGGTTGCCTCTTTATTTTGTCGAAGGTTTCTTTTACCTTTGGAGTCAAATTCATAAAATGCTCTTTGAACCCAAGGTCCATTAAGTTTAGTACCTATGTTTTCTTCTATGCAGTTTATTGTGTCAGGACTTATGCTTAAGTCTTTGATCCATTTTGAATTAATTTTGGTACATGGTGACAAATAGCAGTCCAGTGTCATTCTTTTGCACGTGTCTATCCAATTCTCCCAGCACCATTTATTGAAGAGGCTGTCTTTCTCCATTGTATGTTTTTTGCTTCTTTGTCAAAAATTATCTGTCCATATTTATGTGGTTTTATTTCTGGGTACTCAATTCTATTCCATTGGTCTATGTGTCTGTTTTTCTGCCAATACAATGCTGTTTTGATTATTGTAGCCCTGTAGTACAAGCTAAAGTCAGGGAGTGTGACACCTCCAGTATTGTTCTTTTTTCTTAAGATTGCTTCGGCTATTCGGAGCCTTTTGTGGTTCCAAACAAATCTGATGATTTTTTGTTCTATTTCTTTAAAAAATGCCATTGGGATTTTGATGGGGGTTGCATTACATCTGTATATTGCTTTGGGTAATATGTCCATTTTAACTAGTATTAACTATGGTGATTCTTCCAATCCATGAGCATGGAATGTCTTTCCATTTCTTTGTGTCTTCTTCAATTTCTTTTAAAAATGTCTTTTAGTTTTCAGCATATAGGTCTTTTACATCCTTGGTTAAGTTTATTCCTAGGTATTTTATTCTTTTTGTTGCATTTGAAAAAGGAATAGGTTTTTGTATTTATTTTTCTGAGATTTCATTGTTAGTATATAGGAATGCAATGGACTTTTGTACGTTGATTTTGTAGCCAGCAACTTTACTGTATTTGTTGATTTTTTCTAATATCTTTTTGATAGAGTCTTTAGGGTTTTCTCTATATAGCATCATGTCATCTGCAAAGAGTGATAATTTAACTTCTTCATTCCCAATTTGGATGCCTTTTATTTCTTTCTCTTGCCTGATTTCTCTGGCAAGGACTTCCAACACTATGTTGAAAAGCAGAGGTGATAGGGGACACGCCTGTCATGTTCCTGAATGTAGAGCAAGGGGCTTCAGTTTTTCTTTTTTTTTTATTAAATTTATTGGGGTGACAATTGTTAGTAAAATTACATAGATTTCAGGTGTACAATTCTGTATTACATCATCTATAAATCCCATTGTGTGTTCATCACCCAGAGTCAGTTCTCCTTCCATCACCATATATTCGATCTCCCTTACCCTCATCTCCCACCCCCCACTCCCCACCCCCTTTTAATTATGAGATTAGCGAAGGGTTTGTCATATATGGCCTTTATTATGCTAAGGTATTTTTCTTCTATACCTATATTATTCTTTTAATCATAAATGGATGTTGTATCATGTCAAATGCTTTTTCTGCATCAATTGATATAATCATGTGATTTTTGTCCTTTATTTTGTTTATGTGATGTATCACACTGATGGATTTGCGGATGTTGAACCACCCTTTTGCCCCGGGGATGAACCCCACTTGTGATGAATAATCTTTTTAATGCACTGTTGTATTCAATTTGTTTGAATTTTCTTTAGGATTTTTGCATTTGTATTCATCAGAGATATTGGTCTGGAGTTCTTTCATTTCTTTTAAGTCTCAAGTCTCTTTCTTCTTCCATCTGTGTCATTTCCAGGTTTCTATCTTCGATGTCACTGATTCTTTCCTCCATCTGGTCAACTCTACTACCTAAGCTGGCTATTTCATTCTTAATTTCTTCTATTGAGTTCTTAATCTCCAGAAATTCTATTTGGTTCTTTTTTAAAATTTCAATCTCTTTTGCAAAATGGTCATGTTGTTCCTTGATTGTGTTTCTGAGTTCATTAAACTGCCTTTCTGTGTTTTCTTGCATCTCGTTGAGTTTTTTCAGCACTGCAATCTTGAATTCTCTGTCATTTAAGTCACATATTTCCATATCTTTTAGTTCCTTTTCTGGAGACTTTTCACTTTCTTTCTGAGCTGTCTTGTTGCCTTGGTTATTCATGGCAATTACTGATTTATTATTTCTCTTCCTAGACATCTACAGGAGGGGGCTTCTGCAACAGGTTGATAGGACGAGGTCTTTCTTTTGTTTTCCAGTACTTGTTGGTAAAATGTTTTATTTTCTTTCCGACTGCAGCCTTTTTTTCTCTCTCACTCGGTAGTGCTATGTTTTCTCTGCACTATTCCAGCTTCTCACACAATGGGGGGATTCCCTGGGAGACGGGCTTCTCCTCCACTAATAGTTGGACTGGGTCACAGGGCGCAGTGTCTGTGTAGGTATGCGGAGAGCTTTTAAAGTTCCAAAGCTCTTCCTGCACCAGATTCAGAGCCCGTTTGTTTCAGCAGTTATGTTTACTCCTGCAGGGATCCACCCAGATAGGTGGGGCCAGGGGCAGGCTGACTTGTGAGAGGTGGCCCAGAGCAATGGCAGCAACCACCGCCACAGCCGGTCCTGCTTCCACAGCTCCCTCCCCTTTGTTGGAACTAATTGGGCTGCAAATCTGTGTCTGCGGTCCACAGTTCTCAGAACAGCAAATAATCTGTTCTTTTGATCTGACACTGCTACTGTTCTGCTTCTAGCACCAGGCAGGTGGGGGCGGGGAGAGCTCTGGGAGGGTTGGGAGGGGGCAGCTAGTCTCAGTGCCTAAGGCTTCCATCCTCTGCTCGGCAGTGAGGGTTTAAAACCACCTTTTTCAGCCTTCTTCCCTCAGTCTTTTCTCCGAGGTCTCTGCCGTGAGCGTTGGGTTCAGCCGTGTTATATGCTGCTCCCTCAGCCCTGTGGGCCATAAGCAGAGACCTAGCAGTCCAAGTTCTTACCTCTCCCGCAGCTGCGGTAGTTCTGGAATGCAGCGAGCTTGGAGCACTGAGCTAGGTCTCTGTCCTGCACCTGGGCGGCTCCGTCTCCGCACTTCTCCCTTCCCTCTTCCCCCACTTGCATGATTCGCCCACCTTTAGGTGAATTCAGTAGTGGGCCTCTTCGTCTTACCTGTCTGCTGTGCAGGGAGTCCTTTGTGGAATTATTGTTGTTTGATTAGTTGTAAATTGCAGGGGAGATTTACAGAGGATCACCTCATGTCACCATTTCGATGACATCTCCCAGACCTTATTTCTTATAGAACAAATCAATGTTATAAATTTTGTGGTTTAAATCATTTATATGCATTCTCATTTTTATCAATTTATTTTATGCCTTTTTGATAGAGTTTTGTTAAAATCTCCAATGTTTCTTGGTTGGTTAATTTATCCTTATAATTTGGCAAGTTTTTTTTTTATTAGCTTAAAGGTTATGTTGTTGATTGCCTACAGCTTCATGATTAGCATAGCTGCCCATTGGCTTATTCTTTTTTCATAATCATATGATATCGGTATCTTTTTTATTGTAGTCATGTTGCATTAAATTTTATTTCGACAGATATTACTTTTGTTACACTGCATTTTTTTTTTTTTTTACTTAGTATTTGTTTTCCATGCCTTTTTAAAATCTTTCTATGTGGTGTTGTTTTAGGTGTATTTTTTTTGTCTTATGGAAGCAACCTACTTCAAATTCAATTTTACAAACTAATTTTTAATAGGGAAGTTTAATCTACTTATATTATCCATGAGTTTAGTGGCGTTTATTTCTAGCACCTTTTTTTTCCCTTTCTTTTCCTTATTGTTGTATTTCTCTTTCTCTGCCTTCTGTTGGTTTGGTAAAGTGTTCTATTTTTCCAAATTTTATTAGCTTTGCAATAAATTGTTTTGCTTGTCTGTTTGTTTCTGGCTTCACAATTGTCTCATCTGGCCCTACTGGGGCTAGATTCTATTACCAGCAGTCAAATTGGGAGTGTGGCAAATCCATGCTGAGATGAGTGGCCCGATTGCCACAACTGCTGGTCATGCACATATATCTATGTCCCTGCCTTTCTTAGGCTACCACTAATTAGGAATTCTATCCCTAGGAAAGGATTGACAGAAAAATTTCACCTCCCTATCAAAAAGGGGAGGGGTCTACCCAAGCATCTGTCCTCTTTACCTGGAAGTAATCAAAACCCCTGTAACTACTGCCTACTTCACATTCAAAATGTAACTAACAAAGTCTTACCTTCTGTTCTACCCACCATTTTGATTTTCTGTTCTATTCCTTGACTGTGCCAATGCTTGTCTTTTACTGAGTCCAGCCACATCTCTCTATGTATATATTTTCCCCCTTTTGCTATGCGAGTATGATTGGAGGAAAGATGTCGTCTTGACCTGAAGACTCTATTCTCTTTCCAGTTCTATGACTATGACCTAAACATTGCCCTGTCTCTCTCAAGTCATTCCTTTTGATTCTTAAAAGACTATTTTGGAAATCAGAAAGCTGAACATTGACTGTTTCTTCTTTTCCATTTTTTCTCTAATGATCTACTTATCCTCAAGGCAATGTAGATGCCTCTTACTGACAATTGAAAAGGTCATGATGAGAAGGGAATGTTAAAAACTAAAAGCTCAAAAATTACTGTTTTCATATGTTTTCTATATATGTCCTTAATGAGGTATGGGCTTCAAAACCTAGCTTAAGCTACTCGTGTGCATGGAATTAAACATAGACTATTCTAGCAACAATTGCTGAGCCTGAATTAAACGTGGCTTGCTAACTTCCTCCAGTATTTCCTATTCCTTCTGCTGTGTCAACCACAGGAACTTGAGAAAGATGAGGAGAAAAATGCCACATTTTTTAGGCCCTGCTGCTTCTGGGGAGTGAGGAGCTGGGAGGAAGAACATTTGTCATAATGGGAGGAGGAAGAGATGATAGAAGCAAATTTATCCCATGAGTACTGTGAACACAGGACCAATTCTTGGCTTTCATGGTGTTGGACAAAGAGATAACACCTGAGTAACAAGATAGGAAACTCTCAAGTAGGAAAGGAAAGTAAATGGCTTTGAAAAAAATGTCCTGATGTATTAAAATACATATCTGCTGAGCTGGCCACTGTGCTCACATTCGATAGTCATTCGTTTTCCATTTTCTTCTGGATGACTTTTTGTGAAACTCTTCCTTCTTCCAGGACATGCTGAATGCTCAGGTGAATCGGACTCCACGTCGACTTTAATGCCTGTGAAACAAGATGCACACAATATGGTACGCAGCGCTAAGCTGGGCACATGGATCACTAAGTAACTACGGAGTCAACTAAAAAATTTCTATCTTGATACATATTTTTAAAAAATAAGTACACTGTAAATAAGGATAACAAAAATTGAAGCAAAGAGTGGGCAGAATTTTACTTTTAAAAATCATCCTTAAGGGACGGTGTGATGGTCAGTTTTATGTGTTTGCTTGGCTAGGCTATACTCCCCAATCATTCAACCAAACATGAACGGTGTTGCTGTGAATGTATATAATAGATGTGATTAACATCTATAAACAGTAAACTTTAAGTTGCTCAAAAATCCGGGTGGGCTTCACCCAAACAGTTAAAGGGCCTTAGGAGCAGAACTGATGTTTCCCTGAGAAAGAAGAAATTCTGCCTGTGGACAGAATTTCTGAGCTTGTGCTCAAGAATTTCCAGCCTTCTCTTTCTGATGGCCCACCAGATGGAGTTGCCTAGCCAGCCCCAATAATTATATAGGCCAATTCTTTGCACTATATCTCTTAATGTGTGTGTGTGTGTGTGTGTGTGTGTGTGTGTGTGTGTGTGCACGCGCTATTGGTTCTGTTTCTCTTGTGGAACCCTGATTGATTCAATTTTTATGCTAGAAGTGTTTTGAAAGAGGCAGAATCTTAAGAATGAGTTTTCTGAATTGATTCTGAGTTTTCTGGAATGGGTTCTCTTGTTTCATCAGATTTAAAGGCACTAATAAATATTTCCAGTGTTAAAGAGGGCACTGATAATCCACAGTATGACGCAGCAACAGAGATGGACAAAACATCACCATTGGATACTCCTTACCAAATACCCATATAAATGGCAAGGTTCTGGGCAACCATGTATTTGACACTGTATAACATTTTAGTCAAACTAAGCAATATGATGGAATTGGCTGGTTGTTCCTACTTACACTGGAGAAAACAGTGAAAGGAAATGAGCTCAGAGCTCACACGCTGCATAAATAACCTGAAAGTTTCTATTTACTGAAAGAAAACTTTAATCTCTTGTAGCTTTCAGGGCTGATATTTCTGAAAACTAAACTCAGAGTCTTGTCCTGAGAGTGGCTGAATCAGAATACAAATTGAATTCTTAGTCTATGGTTGTCCCCTGTTAAGATGAGGTCATTGAGAAGGAAAGGGTGCTGACATTTGGAATGTAAACCTATGGGGAGGTCTCAGTGAAACTGGGCTCATTGAATCCCTAAATTCTTTTGCATCTTCTTTGCCAGTAGAAGAGGACATTGCACAAAGAGGAGGTTAAACCTTCTTCATCTGAAGAAGCTATGATGGTTTCTCCTTGAGGTAGTTCCCCTCAGGAACTGCCCTCACCACTCCTCTTTGCTGCTAGACCTATAACTAGACTCAAGTTTTCAACAGGCCTCAGAGAATGAGATGCAAAGTGTGACCTGAGATGAAGTACACTGCACACCAAAGGAACAGCATGATTTTCCCAAATTATACAAACAGAAATTTGGGTAATATGTGTGGAAATGGTTACTAAGGGTGTGGCATAATGATGTAAGGAATATAAAGTTGGATCAGGCCAGACATTGATAGAGACCCTCTTACCAGAGATTCTGCATTTAATGTTGCAGCTCAGGGGGTTAGAAAAGCTCTACCACTCTATATGGCTGGTTTGCTGAAACATGGACCGAAAAGTGACTAAAGGAAGTTGAATTGCCAAAACTGCCTTTATATACTGTATAGGAAGGTATCTAAAGTCTTAGGGATATTGTAATATTAGAATAAATTTATCATTTAAGACCTGCTCATCCACCCTGGGACAGTCCAATGGACACTTCTTTCATCAAGACAGGGAGAAATATATTTGTGAGGGGTATTCCAGCATATTTAAGGAGGACTGTGGTTGTTCTTCTCTGTAGATCAGGAATTACATTTGGAGCTGCCGGTTGCCACCGAACTCTGATCCTTAAATACAATAGGGGTAACTAGATCCCAGGGTGGCAAGGTCCATGTGGCACAACTTAATAGACAAAGATGAGAAGGCATGGTTACCATAATGAACAGTGAAATCACAGCAGTAATCAGAATAGTCTCACTGTCACCGTTTCCCCGAAAATAAGACCCAGCCGAACCATCAGCTCTAATGCATCTTTTGGAGCAAAAATGAATATAAGACCCGGTCTTATATTATATTATACTATATTATGTTATATTATATTAGACCCAGTATTATTATATTATATTATATTATATTATATTATATTATATTATATTATATTAATCATATTATAAGACTTGGTCTTATATTATAGTAAAATAAGATGGGGTCTTATATTAATTTTTGTTCCAAAAGACGTGTTAGAGCTGATTGTCCAGCTAGGTCTTATTTTTGGCCAACACAGCAGATACCTATGGTGTTGGCTAGTTGATCATGGTGTCCCTTGTAAAGAAATAGATGGGCAGTCTTTTAAATTCTTATTTGATTTGTGTAAGTGGTCAAGTACATAGAAGACTAACTCGAATCATGTCTCCTCAATCAGTTCCCAGATTTAAATCAATTTACAGACCCAGAGCTCCTTGAATGAAGAGGAGGCCCCAGCCCATGAAGTAAAGACCCTACTACATTGCCAACATTGTGTACAGTCTTAATAGAATAGACATTTACACACATATGGATTTGCTTTTCCTGTACACAATACTTCTGCCCAAACTGTGGACTTATAAAATGACTTATTCACTGTCATGGTATTCTACACAGCATTGCTTCTGATCAAGGAACTCACTTTACAGCAAATGAAGTGCAGCAGCGGTTGACCCAGGCTCATGAAATTGGCCATGTTCCCCCTTATGCTGAAGCAGTTACTTGAAAGAACAGTGGAATGGCCTTTTGAAGATTCAATTCCAGTCTCCGCGAAGTGGAAATATTTTGCAGAGCTGGGTCAATGCCTAAATCAGCATCCAGTATATGATGCTGGTTGTGTTGTAGCCAGGATTGACAGGTCCAGGAAACGGAATGTTAAAATGGAAGTGACATCACTCACTATTACCCCCAGAGACCCATTAGCAAAAATTTTGCCTTCTATCCCCACGACCTTATGATATGCTGGACTAGAAGTTTCAGTTCCAAATGGAGAAATTCTTCTACCAAGAGACATAACAGTATTTCCGTGGAAACAGAAGCTGAGACTGCCACCTGGCCACTCTGAACTCCTCATGCCTATGAATCAACAGGCAAAGAAGGATTTACTGTACTGACTGGGGAGATTGATCTTGATTACCAAGTAGAGATTGGATTGCTATAACACAATGGAAACAAAAAAGGGGTATGTCTGGAATACAGGAGATCCCTTAGGGTGTCTCTGAGTGTTACAATGCCCTATGATCAAATCTATGGAAAACTACAACAACCCAATTAAGGCAGGACTGCTAATGACCGAGACCCTTCAGGAATTAAAGTCTGGCAAAGAACCACGAGGAAAAGAACCACAACTAGCTGAGGTGCATGTTGAGGGCAATAGGCAGTGGAAGAAGGCACTTATAAATACTAGCTATATAGCCAAAACCATGTGGCCAGTTGCAGAAATTAAGACTTTAATAGGTATGAGTATGTCTTTGTTATTTCATAATGTATATGCTGCGGTGTGTACAGTAAATATTTTTTCTTCCCTCTTTTATCCCCTTATCACATACGATGTATTAGTACTTTACGTTGCATCACTGTATTTAAGAGGATAGCAAGACAAAGAGTAAATATCACCCAAGGACTTTGTATTCTCTTCTGGGGAAATAGAGCATTTTCAGTTGCACACAGGATAGTTACATTATTTTAGATGGAAGTATGTCTTTGTTACTGTCTTTATTTGGGTATTAAATAGGGTTTAAGGGGATACGTATGAGCAGCAAGTTGACAAGAGGTGACTGTGATGATCAGCTTTACATGTTAGCTTAGCTAGGCTATAGTCCCTATTCAATTAAACACTGGTCTATGTGCATCTCATTGATGGGCAAAAGAAGAAGACAACCCAACCCCCCAATTTTCATGTGCCCTTCCATAAAAGCTTTAGTTTTCCAAAATAAGAGTTATATGTAATACTTATTAGTAATTGGTGCTTTATAATATATAGTGTCTAATTCAATCTTCACCATGCTCTGAGAGTGAATTACTAGTTTGAAGTCTTTCAACTAGTAAGTTCAAGATCAGGATTTAAACTCAAATTATCGGACTCAAAATCCCAAACTTTTTCCACTGAGATACATGGACTCCCCTACTGTGCCTATAAATTCCATAAACACTTAGAAACAGAGTATGCTTCTATGCAAATTACTCAGTTTTGCATTCCAGCCTCCTCTATCATGATTCCTTACCTTATTTACAACAAACAAGATTGTTTTCTGACCCAAGTGATTTTTTTAAATAGCCTTAGGAATATTTTTAGAATTTTATTTATCTGTTAATTTTGAATTTGAACTCTTGCCGAAGGGAGACTGCGTAATTTAAAGAAAGAGGAAGTCAGAGCCAGCCCAGCATTCCTCCCATTCTTTGTGTATTTGGGTAAATCACTAAAATCTATTGTGCCCCAGTTTTATTCCTCAATTATTAAGAAATAATAATAATGAATTGGTATAATCCTTATCCAAATTCTTCACAACATTTTCGTGAAGAGTCTTTGAGATACTATAAGTGAAGCCACTGCATAAGTTTAAGAATTGAGTTCAGCTTTTTCTCTTCTGTTTCCAGCAGTTTGGGAGCTATGGGCTTGGGTACAGACATGGCCAAGTCCAAGAACCACACCACGTACAACCACTCCTGAAAATGGCACAGAAATGGCATCAAGAAATCCCAGTCACCAAGATAATGAATCTCTTAAGAGGGGGACCAAGTTCCAAGTTCCTGAGGAACATGTGCTTTGCCAAGAAGCACAATAAGAAGGGCCTGAAGAAGATGCAAGCCAACAATGCCAAGACCATGGCTGCATGGGCTGAGGCTATCAAGCCCCCCTAAAGCCCAAGGAAGTCAAGCCCAAGATCCCAAAGGGCAGCAGCCACAAGATCAGCTGACTTGCCCACATCGCCTACCCCAAGCTTGGTGTCCTGCAGGGCGGCCTGCGGGGTCTCAGCTCTTGCTCCCCACATAAGAACAGAGGACATGGTGAGGCCAAAAAAGGAACACCCACGGAGCCACAGATGGGGAAGTCACACCACTATAGTCTCACTGGAGGCTGGGTTCACTCGACGTGCGACCTGCTGTCCTATTTTCTGCCAACTGACCAACTCCCTCTCTCCAGCGCAGCCACGGCAGTTATATCAGTGTCCAATTGGCTAAATAGCTACAGCTACAGCTGACGGCCAACTAGCCACAGCCAACGGCCATCTACTACCCGAGCCAGCACCCCTCCATGTGAGGCCGAGAGCCTGGAAACTGCTCTCCGGGGCTTTGTCCCCACACTTGGGAAATGTGCTCGAGCCCACATTGCCAAGGGTCTCAGGCTCTGCTGGCCAAAGTCCAAGGCCAAGGCTCAAACCAAGGCCCTAGCTGCAGCTGCATCTCTGCCTCCAGCTCTCAAAGGTACCCAGGCTCCCACGAAGGCTCCAGAGTAGAAGCCTCTGTCTGCCAACGTGAAGACAAGAGGATTGGTGTGACCCTTGGGCTGCTGTCTGCATGGGGCTGGTGGACTGGTGTCCTCCTGTGCTATTTGTACAAATAAGCCTGAGGCAGGAAAAAAAAAAAAAAGAATTGATATTTATATTTTCTATTGACTTAGACTGTAAACTGATTGACGGTAGTTCTATATCTTGCTCACCTTTGTAACAAACTGTGGCATGTGACCCTATGCAAAATAGTTACTACAATAAATATGCATTTGTGTGACTAGCTAAACTTTAAAAAGGTGATATACCTCATAAAGGTGATAGTTATGTCTGTTGTTTTCACTGCTATATCTCCGGTATCCAGTATTAGCCTGACATACAACAAAAATAAATGAATGGCAGATAAAATTATCCAAGCATGTATACAACCTCCCATTTTCTCTCTGTCCCTTTTGTTGACTGGACAAAATAATTTTCCAGGAAGTCCGCCAAAAGAGTTTATTCGGGAAAAGGAAAAAGCAAAACCACCAGAGCAGTGAGAGAACATGCACCTCTGGCCGGCCACCCACATGCAGCATCCTGTACCCCTTCTAAGGTAGGTGCGATATATATCACCGCCCTGCCCCTCCCCACAGGAAGTTAGGACCATAGAGTTTTAACAGGAAGTCAAGACCAGTGAGTAACAGGAAGCCCAGCTCTATCCATAGACCTCCCAACTGGCAAATCTGTTCTCTTATAGTGCCAGTTCATTTTTTGTCACTTTCAAGCTTCCATATTTATGTTCATCCTTAAGAAGGCAAACTTCTTAAATATGTGGCCTGGACCACAGAAATCCTTTCCTTACTAACCATCTTTCCTGCTTCCTGCTTCTGAAAGTGTGCCCTTAGGAGTTACCAACAGTCATTGATTCATGGGTCATAATGAAACTTTGGGATCCTCTTTGACTCTTGTTAAAAACTTATTTTAATTTTTTATGTTTCATTTTCTCTCTCCTTTCCATCCCAAATCATTCAGATATTAAGACCTATCAGTTTTCCTTCATCTACGGTATGTGATGATGACTTGCTAAAAATGGGATAAACATTTGGAATTATTGTTGTGACAATTAAGTATCAATAACAAAAATCCATCAAATATTTTCAAAATGAATGAATGAAAGTTTTTCATTGTTTTTAAGGCTCAATTCTTTTGCCTACAAAATTAAGCTTTAGTAAGGAATATTTAGAAAGTTATAAAACATAACAAATTTAAATTGCATAGTCAGGTACTTTGCTGGTAGTATTCTTGTAAGAAAGAGGTACAAAGGGACTTAGGTATTTTGCTTCTAACAATTTACAGTCTCTGCTTTCCCTGTGCTCTTTTTCAGTGCCTTCTACTTTATGGGTTGCTCTCAGTCAGCAGGGGGATGGAGATAGAGCTACTCAGTATGTGGTATCCACATTCTCTTCCCCAGAGCTCACTGTTGCCAACTCATCTACTCTAGCTAAGATGGAGTTAGAATGCTAATTAACCCAACAGTATCCTTTGCTAGAAGAAAGATGAAAGAAACAAAGGAGGAAAGGAGGAAGGGCAGGAGGGAGGGAAAGAAAACAGAAAGGAAAGATGGAAGAGGAAATATTTAATTTCCATGAAGATGTTCACCCAATATTTAATAGGAGAAGAGATTCCCACCACTTCTAAAATACTAAGCAGTTAATTACTCATTCTGATATTTAAGAGTTATGCTTCCATGTTGAATTAATAATTCTGGAGGTAAAAAAAGCAAGAATCAGCAGAGACTTTCCCTTCTCTTCCCTTCCCTTCCCTTCCCTTCCCTTCCCTTCCCTTCCCTTCCCTTCCCTCCCCTCCCCTCCCCTCCCCTCCCCTCCCCCCCTCCTTTCCTCTTTCCATGTAAACATCCCCTGGCTTCTGTGATAATTGGATAAGGTCCCTCTCCCACCAATAATTGCCTAATGAGCCGTAGAGCTCTATCTGCCAAGGGCTCCTGGAGGAAAATGGACGGTTGAGAATCAGTGCTCTAGACCCACATGACTCATCTCCTGGGACATGAACCTAGACTGTTGAGACACTCCTGGAAAGGACCAAACGTGGGCCTGAGAAGGTTAGCTTTCACTTTGGAGAAAATCCAAGAGAGGTTCTAGGAAAATTTTCCCCATACTCAGAATGTAAGTTGGGGTTCTCTTCTCTTGTGCTAACAAACGAGGTCACATGTGAAACTGCTGCTGTGGAACAAGAGGTCTCCAAACCTACTCTTCTCAAAATCCATATCCCTGATGTCTGGAGGAGCCAGAGCTAGAAGCAGTATCCTCTGGCTTAAACTTTAGGCTCTCGTTACTGGAAGTCACAACTCTTCCAGCAGTGCTGCCCGCTTGCAGAGGCTCGTGGCAATCTGGTTCTCTTTCTGAACTTGAGTTTCTCATCTATAAAAAGGTGAGTAGGAACAGGAAAATGGATTGTAAGAACAATGTTATGTGAAGGCTTAATTATTGGCCAAAGAAAAGCCTGAGTTACTGTTTTCCTGTACATATACTTCACCTGGGAGCAGAGTGGGTTGGGATAGTGTAGGAGTGCATGTATATTCCTTTGCCGGACTCCAGGGGGCAGCAGCTTCTTGGGTAAAGAGGTCAGTGAGGAATAAACAGCATATAGAAAATACTGTTAGCCCATCTCTTAAACCCTGAGGTAAGGAGACAGGTCCACCAAAATGGACTTTTTTTAAAGAAACATAAAATTTTTGGAAAACATGCCCCAATTCTAAAGAAACTACGCCTTCTGAAAGATCCTCAGAACGTGAAAATCACTGGTGCAATGATATTTCCTCTGAAGGGTTTTCCTTAGATTTTCCTGGATGGGTTTTTGGTGAGAGCAGATTTATTTTTTAACAAGTGCACACACATGGCGTCCTCCTTCTTGATGACAAGGACTTCTTATTTTTCCAAAATGTGCCTGGCAAGTCCCAAAGCCAGAGAAACAAGACTGGGGGTGCCTGATGTTACACAATGTGTTACAAGTGATAGCTGAAGCTGTTCTGGTTTCCTGGCCCCTCCTGATTCAACAGGGAGGTGTTGCATTAGCACTGAGGAGTTTTCTACCTACCGTGTTTCCCTGAAAGTAAGACCAGGTCTTATATTAATTTTTGCTCCAAACGACGCATTGGGACTTAGGTTCAGGGGATGTCATCCTGAAATATCATGCTAGGGCTTATTTTATGGTTAGGTCTTTTTTCGGGGGAAACACGGTAGCAGCAATTCTGCATCTTAACTTCATTTTTTCATTTTCATTAGTGGGAAGTAAGGGAGGGAGGGAGGGAGGGAGGGAGGGAGGGAGGGAGGGAGGGAGGGAGGGAGACAACAGCAGAAGACTCAGCATATTCTTAGAAAATTACCAGCTTTTAAATTTTTTCCCCTGTGTGTCTTTAAGCCCAGTGCTTGTAGCAGAAGCCTTTGAAATTCTTGTAGCTAGAAAGCTGGGGTTTCTAAAGGAATGAATATGCATGTCACATATAATCTACAATTTATTAGCTTGCTTCACTGGTCATTGGTGAGATTTGATTGTAATGCTTAGTGGCATTAACATCTTCTCCACATCTCTCTAACAACACTTATGGTCAGTAATAATATTAGTTCAGTCCTTGAGCTGTGCTCTGCAGAATGAATTTGCTAGGGCTCATCGTGCCTCATTACTCCTAAAGGGCTCCTGTAGGCATGCCACACTCCAGTGACACATCAGACACAAATGACATGTTTTAAATATTTTCTCTGACATATTTCATCTGAAATGCTAGCCTTTCCATTAGTGCTATGCACCAGGAAATGACAGATTATGGAGGAAGAGTGGCTTCTTCAGGTGAGCGTGATAATCGAGGATGTCACAACAGGACTGAGGGGCTAGAGAAGACTTCCACACATACGACATCCAGGAAAGTCCCATTTGAAGTTGTTTCCCCAGCCCAGATGGACACTGTTGATGCCTCATCCAGATGTTCTCATAGCACTTTCACTGGCAATGCACTCCTTCTCCCAGCATTCACAAGCTTTGCTACTACTAGTGGCTGCCTCCTGCCACTGTGGGCATTGCAGCTGCCTTGACGCTGCCCCACAAAGGAGCCTACAGCTAATGACTGGCTGTTGCAGAAGTACAAAAGCCCAGCTGCTTGCCTTTAGGGTGGACAAACTCAGAAGTGTAACTTAAGCTCCACAGCCCCGCGCAAGTGCAAACTGTGGCTGAGGCTTCACTTGAAATCACACCCATGCTTGGCTTCCTCCCTCTCCCTTTCCTGCTTTCCACCATTGCTTACTGGCCTCTCCAGGGAGCCCTTTTTTGATAAATCACTTGCACAGGAATGTTTGACTCACGGTCTGCTTCTGGGAGAACGTGATCTCAGATGCGTTAGGCAGGCTCTTGACTCTCCAGCTGTATGCAAGCCTCATGGCCCTTCTGCTCCTGAATTTGCTCTTCTACAGCAGGGAAACCTCCTAGCAGCCCAAAGTTTATATCCTCCCAAACTTCCCTACCTCTACTCCAGGTCTGGGGTCCTCCAGCATCTTGGAGCTTCTGTCCAAAATGACTTAGAGGGAATCAACTTTTTTTTGTTGTTTTTTTGCTTACTAGTTTTGTCATTTACGTACATACTCCCATTTTATCTTCTCACCAACCATTTCAAGTACATATGAGTAGATCCATTTTATAGTTAAGGAAACCAAAGTTCAGAAAGGTGATGAAAACTGAGCAAATTCCCATATCCAAAAAATGTGAGGCCTTTAACCCAAACTTGCAGCTCCAAGTCCAGTGAATTTTTCACATACTCTACTCACACCTCACGGGTAGCCAGAACATGGTGTTTCCAACTGAATGTAAGTATTGTTCGGATGAGGCCACATCATGTTCACATCTGCAACAGGACAGAGGCCCCTCCATAACCACAATGACCCAACAAACAGCCTCCCTTTTGACTACCATGAGTAACTGGTATTCTTTACAAGTGACAATCCTAGCCTCATCTTGGTCTTCCTGCCTCCTAGATAAAACTTGCTCTAATTTCTTGATAGTATCTAATATAGAACCAGCCTCTGCTTCCTAAATTCCTCCTTAGATCCATCCAAAGTCTAAACGCTATCAGAAGCCCTGTCCCTAATCCCCCTGAGATGCTCCCAGGTTCTATTCTTCTTTGCTGCGGCACCTAAACAAATCTACCCTCATTTACTTTAGGTACATTCCTTACGATTTCATCATACTGATTGCATGCCCCATCAAGTTATTTTCCAAAATAATTCCTCCTAAGAATAATTATGCCAATACCTGGCACCACATTTCACGAAATGTTAGGTTCTGTTAATTATAAAATGCACTTGTACCAATAAAAAGAAAACATGCTGAGAATTAAACTAACATAATGCCTTTATGACAGTGCTATGCAATGCGTGCATTGGTCACTTCAGCTTCTTGTGGCTTTATTTATTTATTTTCCCGTATTCCAAGGGATGTAACCATTTCTCCTGACTTCAGTTGCACTGGTTGATATGCTTTCGCGTGGCGCTCAGTAACAACACATTACTATTCTACTTGTGAGTATCCTCCTTTCTTTATTGACTCACAGCAGTTTGTATGGCTTTGCAAGAAAATATGGAATTGCATTCATTCCTCCGATGTCCAATATTTGCTTGGTTAATATCAAATTTATACCCCAGAGCTCTAGTCTTGTGTATTTCTACCTTTAACATATTTCATTTCAATAGCACAGTATTCAGGACAACTGAACAGAACGTAGCATCGACATGATACATAAAGCCGGTGACCATGTTTTCACAAGCACAGGCAGCATTGCCAGGACCCAACTTTCACCTGACCCACATGGGTTGTAAGAAGCAAGATGCATCATGATTTTGGTAATATTAGAATGTGGAGAAACATGCATTTTCATATCGATGAAATAAAGAAGGCAACTGCAATTCATTTTTATTTTGAATAGAATTTTTCATGGTACCACTTTACAATTAAGTATAAAATAGAAAAATACCATTTCTAAAAGGAGCAAAAGTAAATAAGAATGGTGTTAACTTTCATCTCAACTAAAGGAAACATGTGAAGGTGAATAGTTTTCCTTCTTTTAGAAAAAGAGAAACTACATTTACATCTATAAAGATAAAAATATTCCTAGGACCTACACCCAAGTAGTAATGTTAGTAATACTTTCTACTGCTTTGCTTCAATGCATATTCAATTTTGTCATCTGAAGAAAAACAATGTACACCAAATAAATGATGTAATGCAGGTATTCTATGTATTAATACATAGATAGGTGAGAAAGGGCGATGCTTTGGTTAGATGGAAGAGAATAGAATGTTTCTTGATTCCATCCCCTGCCATGAGTCAAATGTGTGGGACACTGCTCCACCCTCATCCAAACTCTAGTGACTCCCTCCATTATATCAAATACTGGGTCACCTATTCATTTATTTTAAGTGGTCAAACCTTAGCCTATATGGTAAGTGCTATTGGTGTCCCACCCAAACCGCCTTTGATAGGCTGTTTTAGCCATTTCCCCAGCTACTGTATTAGCTGCTATGGCTCAGAGTAGCCCTCTATCTGTAATTGACTCTACACGACTGAAGTTACTTCACCTGTAGATAAGTAGGGAGTGAGATAATTAGGCAGGTATGTTATTCCACAACCCCCTGAGAGTGGCCTCTAGCCAATGATTTCAACCTATGGCCTTAGGGTACAGGTACAAATTGGTTGTCCCTTGCCTCAAGATGGGAATTACTCTGTGATGCAATTCATGCTCCGTAGCTCATGGTCAGATGAGACTTAAAGCTAGACCCATATCCTTCTTTGACCCCTTCCTCTCAATTGACTTGCTGCCCTCACTTCTCCCACCCACATCTCCCCTGAGAGTCCCCCTCAATAAAGGGAACCTAAAATGAATGTAAACCCAATCCTAAGAGTCTTTGCATTTTCATAGTATTAATCTGTTTCTTTCTCTCTCTCCATGTGCAGTAGTTCCTCTCACAGAATCTAAATCAAGAAGACAAACTTGGCTTCACCTTAGCTAAATGAACTCTACATTTGCTCTCACCCTTGTCTCATTGGGAGAAAAGGAAGGGAAACTTCAAGCTGCATCCTCCATTCATCCACCACAGTGTAAGGAAATGCAGAGATGGAGACTTCTCAGTCACTGCCTACAGAGAATTTCAGAGTTTATAAATTCCTAAGGAAAAGTCACTTTTGAATCCCTGGCCTTTCCCGATATCCATCCATCCTTTTACTAATCCTTATATGTGGTTTTAGAAGACAGTTCCTGTGAGTCCCTATCTCTCTATGTATCGTCCCTTCCCTAGGCCAGCTCTGCTATGGTTGGCAGACTTACCTGTGCAGTTTAGTCACCTCTCTGTCTTCTTCCCTCCTCACAGTGCTCGTTTTTCCTAAGCCCCTTCTTTTTCCACATTCAGCAGTGATATGTTGGTTGCTTTTCCTCTGGATAGTTATGAAAACAAAGCCCCCAACGGATTTGAATCAAAATATCTCCGTGTTCGAGAAAGAAGAAATACCCTTTTGAATCAGAGACCTAGATTTCTTTGAGGTAACGTTTGTTAAAGTTGAACCTGTTTTATCTTCCTCCCCCAATACCTTCTTTCCATCAGAAAAGCTCCCCTCTTTTTTGCCAGTGATTTAATTATCATTGTTTCACAGTCATTTAATGGGTAGATGTTCAGCTCAAATTATATATAATTCCTTAAAATTTTTCACTCTTTAAATTTCATTCTGTCCTTCCCACATAGTTTATGTTGGCATCTTTATTTTTTTCTTATATTCAGTCCCTGATTTATAGTTCTTAAACTCTTTTAGGAGATTTATGTAAGATATAACAAAATAAAAGTTCAAAAGAAATAAGTTCTCTGAAACCCACTGTTTTTGAAGTTCTTTTTGCTCCAAATAGTTTTTCTTTCTGATTTTGGTAAGATCTTAAAGTCCTAAATAAGCAGAAAGTCCTAAATAAGTCCTCAATTATCAGTTATGATAAAGTAATCGACTTTGGACTTAGATCTGTTCCAATAGGGGATTGCGGCCTCTGACCAGCCTCTCTACCATGTCTCAAGGACATTTGAATCCCCTTGCCTTCTTCCATATCCCCAAAGTGTCAAGGGGAAACTAGATGTGGATTTAAATAAGGAGTCAAAGATTTTCTGTAAAAAACCACATGGTATAAACTTCAGGCTTTGCAAGCCATGAGGTCTCTGTTACAACTACTGAGCAATTCCTTATGGTGAAAAAGCAGCTATAGATAATATGTAAACAAATGGATGTGTCTGTGTTCCAATAAAACTTTATTTATAAACCAGGCCATAGGCTGGGTTTGGTCCATGTGCCATAATTTGCTGACACCTGAGTTAAAAGAGGAGGGGATTCTGATATCTAAAGACAAAAAATCTTTGAGCTACTATGAGTAGAGAGTTTAAAAATGCAGGAAGATACAGAAATGCAAAGGAGGAGTCCTGGACTTTATCAATCACTTCACTACTATGGTTAAAGGAAAATGTCTAATCATAAAATGTCTGATAATTTTACCTTCTTATATTTTCTATTTTGTGGTCTGTTGATACCTTATACAAAATTCTGTTTTAAAGAAACAATCTGATGCATTCAGACTAAGGTGAGAATGGCTAAAGAAGCTTGATATATTGCCATTCCTAAAGTCATTTGCAATTTAACAAGCTAAGTCTACGTAACACTGCATAGAAGGAAAAGAGCATCATGGGAGGACTTCTATCATTAAGAAGCTAGATTGATGGAGGAAAAGGAAACTAACATTTGTTTGGCACTTATTGGGTGCCAGTTCCCAGGTGCAAATTATATCATTCTTTTATACCTCTCAGTAACCCTATAAGATACAAGATATTATTATTTCTATTAAAAATGTGGAAACTTTTTAGAGTGATTAACTTTGTCAGAAACAATTAGTTGATATGTGGCAGAGCTGAAACTCAATACTAACCTGCTCTTTTCCAAAAATCTGTTCCATACCCTCTGATGGCCATTCCTTCTTTTGCAGTGGCTCCAAAAGGGTCTGCGATCCCAGCCCTCTTTGAGATTCTGTTGCAAACTATAGATCCCAGCAAATATATATATATATATTCCTATGCAATTTAGTGCACACTTTGCACGAAATGTCCAGGGCTTCACAAATCTGTTCAGGTCCTATTCTCTAGAGATACAGTTCTTCATAGAAAGTTTCTTTAGAAGCCTAAAATTATGTCATGTATCAGCTGCCTATTGACCCTTAAACCCAGCACAGTAGTTCTGGGTGGCCCTAAAGATACCAAACCAGCACCACAGTTGTGTTAGATGGAGAAAAGGAAGATGAGAGAAGGTAAATCTTTTTTGCAAATTTGCTTTTATAAGTGTTTTGAATTTATTATACGTTTACTATGTGCCAGACAGTGGGCTTCATGTTTGAGATGCATTGTCACTTAATACTCGTAACAACTCCAGGAGGTAGATTTATTATTGGAGCAGTGTATAAAGGAGGATATTATGGTCCATTAGAGAGGCAAAATAATTTGCCTTACACACACACACACACACACACACACACACACACACACACACACACACCTCAGCAGAGAAAGATAAGACTCAAACCAAGGAAGTTTATTTTCTTGGGCATCTGTTCTTAACCACTTATTCACCCAGAAAATCTTTCCATTGACCTGTAGGTGGAGATGTGGAGTTCTCTGTGTCCTACATAAAAACAACTGGCAACCTCTGTGATAAATATTTATAATTTGAAGTGCCTGGTATTTGTGCTGTATGTGTTGTTGTCATTAAAAATGAGAAGGTAAATATTTATAAACAGCTGTTAAGGAAATAGACTTCTGGGGAAGCATTTTGAACTCAATTTGTTGCTTGGAGGTTTTCTTTTAAAAACGTAGACTGACTCTTAAGAGAAACCTTCTTCCTATGGCAGTTCCTACCTTTAACTGCTCAGCGAAAAGTCCCTTAGAATTCAGCATTATCATGGCCAGGACAGTGACTTGTTAGAAAAAAGTTTAGCTACAAACAAGATACGACTTCTCACCCAGTATAATAGCTAAAGCAAGCCAGACTAGCAATACCAAGGACTGGAAAGGATGTGGATCAAATGGGACTCTTAAGCACTGCTGTAAGGTGTGAAAAGTGATATCATTCCTTTGCAAAATTGTTTGGTTCCCAATAATGTTAAGTTCGTTCACCTACCCTATGACTCAAGAATTTCACTCCTAGGTGTTTACCCAAGAGAAATAACATATCAATCCAAAGAAATATATACGAATTTTCAGTGCAGCTTTATCCATAAGAACGACAAATTGGACCAGCTCAAATGTCTATCAACAGATAAAGGCATAAACAAGTTGTGGTGTAGGCATACAATGGAATGCTGCTTAATAAAATGGAACAAGCTACTGATAACGTGCTATTGATATTGCCTATGAGATGAACATCAAAAACATTGTTCTAAGCAAACAAAGCCAGACCAAAAAGACTATATACTATATTGTTTCATTTATATGACACTATAGAAAATGCAAACTATAGTGGTAGAAAATAGATCAGTGGATTCCTCTGATGGGTGAGGAAGTGAAGCAAAAGGGCATGCAGGGATTTGTTGAAATGACGGGTATATGTGCATCTTGTTCTCTATCGTGATGGGTGGAGTTATTGTCAAAACTCACTGATTCATATACTTAAAAATCTGTGCATTTTATTGTATGTAAATCATACTTTAATAAATTAGCAAAATTGGGAAGAAAATAAAAGTTTAGATGATGAATGTACAACCTTGGCAGGCTCCGCTGATGGCCCAGCTTCCTAAGGCACAGTCCTCCTTAGATGTTCACTCAACCTTGCATGTTCTTTGGCTGACCGGACCCCTCTGGCATGTGGGAGGGAACAGGTAGGAAAGTGTCTTTGAAGACCTATTGCCCAACTTTCCCAGCTTTCTGTCTGAAGCTAGAAAAAGGGGCTGTCTTTACTCGCTGCCAAATTCCAAAAAGCAGCAAAGATGGAAACCATCTGTCTTAACTTTCCCCATGTTTAGTTCCTGGAGTCTCAGGTCTGAGAAATGACTGTGAAACTCTCCACCGAGTATTGTTTTGGTGGCTTCAGTTTCCTTTCTGGTTCATCTGGTACTAGCTTTGGGGATTTGACATGGGGCAGGGGATAGCTGAAAGGGGCATGTCAGTACAAGAAGGTACAAAAGGTATGCATTTTCCGTGGGCACTCTCCCTCTGGGATTCTGATAAGCCAGCATCTGCTTGGTGGCCCCTCCCAAGGGAATTGTATGGGGCATATGGTCAGGGGCAGAAATAAAGGTCATCAGCAATAAAGGTCATCAGCACAGCCTGGATCAGGGAAATGTCTGCCAATTTCCACGAGGCCCTCCAAGGTGACTAACCCACCAACACACCTAATGAATTTAGAGACATTAGCTTGATTTACATAATAATACTTTGTTAAAACACATTATTGTTTTGGAGAATTGCCTTCCTTTTTTCCTTCCTCAAACTGAACTGTGGAGTTACAAATACCCTCCCAGAGAGCCTCAGAGGCAAGTTTGGCAGAGGAAAGAGAAAACGGTAGAACAATCCATGCCTCTCAAATGCCAAGAGGAAAAGCAATCTGACATTAGCTGGCAAGTCAATCCTTAACTGCAGGATGGGAGGACAGGACAAGGATCTTAAAAATCATTTGGTGTGGGGGAAAAATGCATTCCCCTCTCCTGGAAAACAATGCTGCTTGTCGGTTTATCTCGGCCTCCTGGAGGCCTTCTAGTCCTTCGGAGGGCAGAGCTGCGAGGGGACAGAATGCTTCACAGTGGTGGTTATGCGGCTGCCAAGAGGCGGCGTGTGCTCAGCTCTGCAGTGTGGCAGGCTGCCAGGCCCCGGGGAGCAGCGGCTGCCTTCTTGGGAGCACCTGTTTTTCCCCTCCTTGCATCGGGAATGTGCCATCTTCCCCCACCCCATGCTGCTTTCCCCTGCATGACTCCATTTTGCCTTTTCCGCTGGCAGATGCCCGCTGCCTTCCTCCCAGCACTTGCCTGGGCGCTGGGGGATGGGATGGCCTTGTCAGGCGCATCCCTCTCCCAGGTATCAGTCAGCAGCATGTGCTGTGACATGACAAACACTCAGACCCTTGGTGACTGGATGTGTCACACGCTGTGACTCAGAGTCCCTGACATCTCATCAATCATGGCCTTGATTATGCCTCTCGGGGTCTCCGGGCTCAACTTTGGGCTCCGAACAGAATTTATTGCAAGCTTATTTCCAGCGTGGGCAGGGCCGTCTTGTTTTAAAATAGCATAATCCAGCTAGAAGATCACACTTGCACACTCAAATTGGACAACCGTTTCTCTTGTCAATATTTCTTAGGTGCACATCAGTCACAAGAATTTGCTGGGGAATTTCACTCAGCTGCATCCTCCCACCGTTTGCTACAATTGAAGGGTGCATTTTGTTTGTTGTCCCTCAGTTTTCTGTTTGAGGGAAGGCTGTGCCTGTCTGCATATGCTCACTGACGAACAGTAGATCCTCTCATGGAAAGGACAGAGAGGAAAGGATTCTGGTGATGATTAAAAGCTTGGTCCTAACTAGCAGCCTACATGGCATGAGGCTGTTTATCAGCTAGCATTGACTAAGCTTGTAGCTGTGACCAGCCATGTGTAAGACTCTTTAGCATAAGACCTGACACAATAAACTGCATAGAAGAAAACAGAGGTACTAAACTTATGGACCTCGGGTTCAAAGAGCATTTTATGAATTTGACTCCAAAGGCAATGGAAGTAAAAGCTAAAATAAACAAATGAGACTATATGAAACTTAAAAGCTTCTGCACAGCAAAAGAAACCATCGACAAAATAAAGAGGCAACCAACTAAATGGGAGAAGATTTTTGCAAACAGTGCCTCCGATAAGGGGCTAATATCGAAAAATTACAAGGAACTCATGCAACTCAACAACAAAAAAACAAACAACCCAATTGAAAAATGGGCAGAGGACCTGGAGAGACATTTCTCCAAAGAGGACATACAAATGGCAAATAGACATATGAAAAAATGCTCAACATCACTAATCATCAGAGAAATGCAAATCAAAACCACAATGAGATATTACCTCACCCCAGTCAGAATGGCTATCATCAACAAGACAAATAGTAACAAGTGTTGGAGAGGCTGTGGAGAAAAAGGAACCCTCATACACTGTTGGGGGGAATGCAGACTGGTGCAGCCGTTATGGAAGGCAGTGTGGAGGTTCCTCAAAAAATTACGAACAGAATTACCATATGACCCAGCAATCCCTCTCCTGGGTATCTACCCAAAAAACCTGAAAACATTTACACATAAAGACACGTGTGCTCCAATGTTCATTGCAGCTTTGTTTACGGTGGCCAAGACATGGAAACAACCAAAATGTCCTTCGATAGATGAATGAATAAAGAAGATGTGGTATATATACACAATGGAATACTATTCGGTGGTAAGAAAAGATGATATAGGAACATTTGTGACAACATGGATGGATCTTGAGAGTGTAATGCTGAGCAAAATAAGTCAGACAGAAAAAGTAGAGAACCATGTGATTTAACTGATATGTGGTATATAAACCAAAAACAACAAAAGAACAAGACAAACAAATGAGAAACAGAAATTCATAGACACAGACAATAGTATAGTGGTTACCAGAGGGTAAGGAGGGTGGGGGGTGGTTGATGAGGGTAAGGGGGATCGAATATATGGTGATGGAAGGAGAACTGACTCCGGGTGGTGAACACACAATGGGATTTATAGATGATGTAATACAGAATTGTACACCTGAAATCTATGTAATTTCACTAACAATTGTCACCCCAATAAATTAAAAAAAAAAAAAAAAGACTCTTTGAGGGCACATAGATAAGAAAAAGATGATTGCTGCTCAGAAGAACTTCAAAATCTATCTGGATAGATAATTATGCAAATATTTATGTAACAAAATATTAACCAAACTAATTTACTTCCTGGTAATGAGGGAATTCTAGAGTCTGACCACAGCAGACAGTTCGGTTGTCACATTCCTTCCCAGTTGGTTCACTCCCTTTCCCCAGAATACCTGCTGTGTTTTATTTCTCTAGACTTGGGCTCAGGGCATTGTCTTCACCTGGGGCCCCATTCCTCATACATTTCTCTAAATGGGAGGTCAGCAAGCTTTCTCTATTAAAAGTGAGATACAAAGTAGTTTAGATTTTGTGGACCAAGAGGCAAAATCCAACTATTCCTACTGAAAGGCTAATAGTCTTGTTTACATTTTATTTTTTTCTTGTTTACATTTTACATTTAAGAACGTGAAAACCTTATTAGCTCATGGACTGTACAGAAATAGGGGTGGGCTGGATTTGGCCTGAAGAATGTAGTTTTCTGTCCCCAATCTATATCCTATTTGTCTTTTAAGACCCAGCTCACACCCCAGCTGCTGGGTGAATTTTTTTGACACTCCTCATTCAAAATTCTCCTCTTTCTTAGAAATGTCTAATTTATACAACTTGTCTAGCAGGTATTTTTACATTTATGAATGCATCTATCAGGCAGTATGGTTGGAATTTTAAAATCAGACAGAATAACATTCAAATCCTGACTTCTCAACCTATAATTGAGTGGCACTATGAAAATGACTTAAACTTTCTGAGAACATTATTAAAAGGAAATACATCAAATCATGTTTATATCGGTGTAGAAGGTAATATTGCTTTCATTTCCTTACCTAGAATTTCTAAAATTATTCACATTAAATATGTATCCCTTTTATCATACAAATATGCTAACTACCAAATCCACAAGGTTATTTGTATTAAACAAAATTGTATGCCTGAAATGTTGTAAAGACTCAATAAATATGTTCTTTCATCTGTTCATGAATTCTTTCTATATCCCCATCAGGGCTACATGTCTTATGTCCAAAACTAAATTGCATTTTTCTTATTTTTCTTGAGGACAAAGATAACACCTTATCATCCATCTTACACTTTAAGCCCCCCATAATGCTTAATTGAGATCTTGAAATACTTGGCCACTGGTCAGAATTATTTGCTATCAATTTAAATGGTACCCAAACTCTGTTTACACTAAAACTTTTCAAAGAAATGCTCTCTATTCATTTCTATTAGCTTGGCCTACTCCTCAATCTAATTCAATCTATCTTCTCTCACCATCAATCAACCTCCATGTATCTAAATCCACTGAACACGTCAGAGCTCACCGTATTTGATTTTTCATCAGAATTGGATTCAAACCCTCTCTTCTTGTTGACACCTCAATTCCTTTGAATTCCATATGAGGATTCCCTGAGCTTCCTCCTTACTCTTTAATCTCTCCATTTGTTTCATTTGTAGGATCCTCTTCATTCAGAGACCCTTAACCACTGTCATTTCTGAAGACATTGTCCTTGCTATTATCTCCCTATCCATTTCCATCCATGCCCCTGGTTTCAGATAACATATATACACAGATATGTCACAACATTTAATCTTTCGCCAAGATTGTTTATCTATGGTGTAGCTCAGTAATCTCAATCAGAGACCCCTCAAAGTTAACATGATAAAGACTGAATCCATGATTCATGCTAACTTCACATGCCTGCTACCCAAAGCTAGGCTTCCTTCAGAGTTTTCTATCTCAGGGAAAGGTGTCACCATTCTTTCTGTCAAACAAACCAGAAACCTAGGCATTATTATGAACATCTACCTCTCTCATCCTGATCGCTAATTCATCACCCAAGCTCTGCAGATTTTATCTCTTTAATAACTCTTTCATAAGTCCTTCTCTTTTTTCATGATCAATGTGTCCATTGTAGACCAACAAGACTCATCTGATGCTCACATGCTGTGCGAGTTTACCTCCACTTTTCTACTCCTCCCCATCTGTCCTCTAAACCACAAAGTGATACTCTCATTATCCAAAAACAAAATTTCTAAACCCATACTTACCCTTCATATCAACTCCTGTCAATTCCTAAAAGACAGCTCTTCTTAACTCCGTCTTCTAGAGCATAACCTTAAACTGATTTCTTCTCCTTCAGAGTTCTTGTTTCAGCATGTAGTTAATCTCTCAGTTGGATTATTATCTGATAGTTTATCTCCATACCTGGACTAGAGGATCTTTGAAAGCATCTAATATGTCTAGGTTTGCTGATTATTGAAACCCAAGCATGTAGCACAATGCCTGGAAAATAACATGTGCTCAATTAATATTTCTCCCATAAATAAATGAATGGACACATCGGAAGGATAATTGAAAAAAATGGCTACCTAATCTCTCTGGATTACCTGAAGATTCAACCATGAATCTGTGTCTTAAGTTAAAGTATTGATGTTTCTATTTAAATAAATGGATTATTTGGGGAGTTCTAACCCTCACATCCATTTACACAATGTCCAAATTCTTTTTTTTCCAGATTATCTGGCCCACCATTTTACACTGACAGTCCCTTTAGGTGTAAGATGCAGAGACCCGTCCAGGTCAACTCAAGTAATGAAAATTAATTGTAAGAATAACATGGAAACAAAGCAAGTACAATTTTCAGGAGTTTCCCCCAAACCAGGTTACAAGGATTGAGCCTTATGGGGACTAGAAGCAAAAGGCTATTTGAAATGGGATCACCTAATTTGCCTCTCAGCAGGAGCAAGCAATGGGATTTCATTCTCAGGATCATCCATTAACGTAAGGCAGGTGACATCTGAGACCTAACATTCTGAACCCAACTGCTTCTCATCTAGATGCCAACTATTTGATGAGACACAATTTGATTGGCCCAGATAGTGAACGCTTCACTGGTTCAGACAGATTTTTGCCCATCCTATGGACTGTTGACCCAACAGGTCTGTATAAGTAAAAGGGAATGAGGTGGGCATAAAACTGACACTTCATGCCCTAGAACAGCATGGAACCACTTCTCTCAGCAGAATATGGCAGGAAATGCTTCTGGGGCCCCACTCAAATATCTCTGGAGCTCTCTTTGGAGGTGAGCACACCTAACTCCTGGATGCTTTTGGTGTTGTCTGCTGGGATCCACATGTGCACTCTTCTCCAGGGCAATTCTGCCCTTAGCTATTGGAAGTGACTGTCTGTGGCCTGCTGGAGTAGTTGGTATAGCAGCACAAGCACCTTAATCCTTTTTTTAATTAAAATTTATTGAGGAGACAAAAGATAGTAAAATTACATAGGTTTCAAGTGTACAATTCTGTATTACATCATCTATATATCACACTGTGTGTTCATCACCCAGAGTCAGTTCTCCTTCCATCACCATATATTTGACCCCCTTTACCCTCTTCTACTATTGCCCGTCCCCCTCACCCTTACCCTCTGGTAACCACTCAGCTATTGTCTGTGTCTATGAGTTTTTATTTCTTCATTTGTTTGTCTTGTTCTTTTGTTGTTTTCAGCCTTATATACCACATACCAGTAAAATCACATGGTTCTCAACTTTTTCTGTCTGACTTATTTCACTTAGCACAATAATTTCAAGATCCATCCATGTTGTTGCCAATGGCACTATTTCATCTCTTCTTATGGCAGAGTAGTATTCCATTGTATGTATACCACATCTTCTTTATCCAATCATCTATCGAAGGACACTTTGGTTCTTTCCATGTCTTGGCCACTATACATAAAGCTGCGATGAACATTGGAGCACATATATCTTTACGGATAAATGTTTTCAGATTTTTTGGGTAGATACTCAGGAGAGGGATTGCTGGGTCATATGGTAATTTTACTCGTAATTTTTTGAGGAACCTCCATACGGCCTTCTATAGTGGCTGCACCAATCTACATTCCCACTAACAGTGTATGAGGGTTCCTTTTTCTCCACAGCCTCTCCAACACTTGTTACTATTTGTCTTGTTGATGATAGCCATTCTGACTGGGGTGAGAGGATATCTCATTGTGGTTTTTATTTGCATTTCTCTGATGATTAGTGATGTTGAGCATCTTTTCATATGTCTACTTGCCATCTATATGTCCTCTTTGGAGAAATGTCTCTTCAGGTCCTCTGCCCATTTTTTAATTGACTTGTTTGTTTTATTGTTGTTGAGTTGTATGAGTTTCTTATATAATTTAGATATTAGCCTCTTATTGGAGGTGTTGTTTGCAAATATCTTTGGCCCCTTAATTCTAGTGTCTCAAGAGAAGGAGAAGAAAAGCCACAAACTAGGAGAAAATATTTTCAAATGATACATCTGATAAAGGACTGTTTATCCAAAATATGCAAAGAGCTCTTAAAATTTAGCAATAAGAAAATAAACAGCTTGATTAAAAAATGGGCAAAAGACCTCAACAGTCACTTCACCAAAAAAGATACACAGATAGCAAATAAGCATATGAAAAGAGGTTCAACATAATATGTCATTAGAGAATTGCAAATTAAAACAACAATGAAATACCACTACAGATCTATTAGAATGGCAAAAATTCCAAATGCTGACAACACCAAATGCTAGCAAGGATATAGAGCAACAGAAACTCTCATTCATTGCTGGTGGTCATGCAAATTGGTATAGCCACTTTGAAAGACAGTTTGGCAGTTTCTCAAGAATCTAAACACAATCTTACCATATGATCCAGCAATCACACTCCTTGGTATTTACCCAAATGAGTTTAAAACTTACGTTTACACAACAAAGCTTGCGATGGATAACTTTGTTATTCATAATTGTGAAAACTTGGGAAGCAACCAAGATATCCTTCAGCAGATGAATGGATAAATTGTGGCATGTCCAGGCACAGGAATATTATTAAGCATTAAAAAGAAAAGAGCTCTATCAACCATGAAAAGATTTGGAGGAAATATAAATGCACATTATTAAGTGGAAGAAGCCAATCTGAAAAGGCTACATACTGAATGATTCCAATTACATGATATTCTGGAAAATACAAAACCATGGAGACAGTATAATGGTTAGTGGTTGCCAAGGTTGGGGGAGAGAGGGATAAATCGGTGGAGCATACAGGATTTCTATGGCAGTGAAACTATTCTGTATGATATTACAATGGTAGATTTCTGTCATTACATATTTGTCAAAACTCATAGAAGGTGCAACACCAAGAATGAACCTTAACGTAAACTATGGACTTTGGGTGAAAATGATGAGTCAATGTAGGTTCATTAGTTTTAACAAAAGTACCACTGTGGTGCAGGATGTCAACAGTGGATGAGGTACGTGTTTGGGGGGCAGGGATTACACGGGAACTCTCTGTACTTGCTGCTCAATTTTGCTGTGAACCAGAAACTGCTCTAAAAAACAAAGCCTACTAATAAAAATTTTTAAAAAATAAAAAAAATCAAAAAAAATCTTCGGTGTCATTTATTCTGCATAGGGTCAGGCTAAAGTTAGACTTCACGTGAACGCACATCTTTTGCTTACCTTATTCTCCTGCCCTGTTCTACTTCCCTGTCTCTTTTCTCCTGAGATCAGCTCCTCAATAAATCACTTAGGCAAAAATCTCCATCACAGCTCTGCTTCTAGGGAACCAACCTAAGACACAGCTGTAGGCATGGTATGCATTATTGTTGACCTATTCAGAACTTTTCTTCTACTTGAAAGAGTAGGACATGGCAGAGTGATTTTTCTTGGAAGAGGAAGAGTTACTGAAGTCTGGAATATAGGTGCTGATAGAAAAAATGACGCCAGACACAGCTGAAAAGAAATCTCATCCACATTATTATCACCACACCTAGGGAGATGGAAATATGCCAAGGATAAATTTTTACCTACTGTAAAGATTTGTCTGGGTGCCAGCTCCTAATTCTTTGTGAAGGAAACAAAATACTCTCAATTCTTTTCACTCACTATATTTGCTTCCTGTGGCTATGGTAACAAATTACCATGGACTGGATGGCTTCTAACAACAGAATTTTATCTTCTCATAGTTCTGGAGGCCTGACATCCAAAATCAGTGTTGACAAAGACATACTCCCTCTGGACACTCTAGGGGAGAATCCTTCTTTGTTTTTTCCAGTTTCTCGTGGCTCTTGGCAATCCTTGGTTTCCTTGACTTCTGGCACATCACTCCAATCTCTGCCTCTGTGTTCATGTGGCCTTCTCCTCTGTGTCTGTTTTCTCCTCTGCGTGTCTCCTAAAAGGACATCTTCTACTGGATTTTGGATTCACCCAGATAATCTAGGATGATCTCAAGGTCTTTAACATAATTACATCTGCAAAGAGCCTTGTTCCAAATAAGGAAACATTCACATGTTCCAAGGATTAGGAGGTGGTCATATCTTTTGGGTGGCCCTCATTCCACTACACTCATCAGAGTCCACTACACTCATCAGATTCTTTTTGCTCCTTAATTCTATATAGTATTTCTTATGCTTATTTATCCATCTGTAGTCTTCCTAGTTCTTTCAACTAAACAGCCTATTAATTACCATAATAAATAAACATAAGACTAAGAATACCCATTGTTAATAGAGTTTTCTTGTGTCCCAGACATACCCTGTAAGAGATTATTATTCCAATTTTGCAGGTGAGGAAACTGAGGTTGGAGTGAGCTTTATTTCTCACCTTTAGTATTTTAAACTTGGTGACTCCACAGTGCTTCTGTCCCCTGTGAGAGCTAGAATTAGAAGGGTTTCTCATAAGAAGGAATTCACTTTGATCCCTGGGTTACTGTTTGAGTATAAGGCAAATAGTAATATTCTTAGGAGCCAAGTAGCTAAGCAGAGTTCAGGCTGTCATGGACGGGCTCTCATTTGTACCTTAGAGTGACATGGTAGAAAGAACAAGGGTTCTGTGTCTTGCAGAGGTTGATGGAGTCCTTCACTGTGTGCAAGGTGTGATCACAAGATATGGAGAGTGTTTAAATAAAAAAATATATATTACAGTAAAAGACACATTGCCATCAACCCCCCGCAAAATACTCCCCCTCACAACAAACACACTTATCCCCCAATTCTTGCCACTTTCTGAAGCAGTTCTACAAGTCCTCTTTTGTGAGTGTCTAGTTGTGCTGTCGTGGCTGCCCCCATGTCCTGAATAGATTCAAAAGGTCTACCTCTCATGGTCATTTTGACTTTGGGGAAGAGCTGGAAGTCGCATGGTGCCAGATCTCGTGAATAAGGTGGATGAGGACACACTGTAATATTTTTATTTGACAGAAATTGTCATACCTGAACCGATGTGTGACAGGGAACCTTTCCATTACGATCACAAAATATGGTGAATGCTATTGCCAAGTTCCATCCAACAAAAAGGCAGGGATGTTTATGGGAAGTGGCATGTTGAACCTTAATAACAGTGTGTGACGCGTTTCAACTTGTTTGGTGCAGTCAGTCAGGTGTCAGCTACGGTTGAGAGAAGGTGTGTTTTAAAGTGTGCTGCAAATCATCCTCCATCATGACAATGCTCCGTTTCTCTAAGGCTGATTCCTACATTAAATTAGAATGTTCCCACATTGCTCATGTGGCTGTTTCACTAGATCAATTACACACTCACACCCATAGCCTTCCTTATGCATTTACAGACCACAAGAAAGAAGGCACCCAGGATAGCTTCACATTTCTTCATTCTTTAATCAACAAAGAGCTCCCACCCACTCCTCCCACTCCTCCATGCTGGCTCCCTCCTCTACCACCAAGGTTGGAAAACAAAACTCAGATACTATGAGAATATAATTGTCCTCATCTTAATCGATGTTTCTCCTACTTTTATATAAGTTCTTTTCTTCAAGTACCCACAATACACCCATTTCTCAAGGATCATGGGTTTATATCCACCTAACATGAGTTACAGAGCAGACACTATTATGTTTCTTGGCATCACTGCCCCCCCCACCCCCCACATACACATCACCACCACCAATAGTCAAAATTTAAGGTATGAACCTCCTAAACAAAAGAGACAACAAGTTCACTATTATGCAGGAAAAGGAAGTCATTCAGCAAATTGAGGCCACTTTGGTGAGGAGTTTCAGTGGCCTCTTCAGCCTCACTTCTCCAAGTCCACAGCCTGGACCACAGGTGGCAGCAGCACCACCTGGGGGTTCAAGAGGCAAGCACATCAACAGCATAGCCCAGAACCACCTCGTCTGCAGTGGAGCCCACGAGTGTGTGTGTAAAGTGCTCCTGGTGATTCCAATGCACATTAAGGTTTTAGAAGCACGTTGCTATGCAGAGGTTCTCAAACTTTAGTATGTATGCATCAAAATCACCTAGAGGCATGTTGACACAGACTGCTAGGTTCCACTCCCAGAGTGTGGGGTTCACTGGTTTGGGGCTGTGCCAGAGAACCTGTGTTTCTCATAAGCTTTCAGGTGACACTGGTGCAGCTGGTCTAGGGATCACAATTTGAGAATGGCTGTACTACCACACATCCGGAGGTAAACTCATCAGTTTCTTTTTTCTCTCGGGATATGAAAACTTGAATAGGGAGTACTTCCAGAAGAAAAAATAAATCCATAATTTGGAAGATTTCTTTTATATCTGGCCTTCCCATTACACGTTCTTGTATGCTACTTTGATATCTGTTAAGAGCCAGTTTCCCCATTTTCTATGGACATGAAGTCACCAAGTCTCTTCCTGACTCCATCAAAATCTCTCTCAGACCCATCCTTTGCCTCCTGAGCCTTGTTATTGCTCTGAGATGGTCCTTTCTGCCTCCAAATCCATTCCATTTCTCTCTGTTTCCTTTATAGTCTCACCAGATATACCTTCCTTAAGGCACACTTTGATTGCAAAGTGTAAAGTTTGTAAAATTTTTGAGGACTCTAGTTCCTATCATATCAAATCCAAACTCTTCCTCCTGGATTTAAAGATCGACCTCATTATTTAATTCCTTTGTACAACAACTCCTCTCACTAACACACTCTCTGCTGTGCTCAAATTGGTCCCTGTCGTGCGGGGCGGCCTGCGGGGTCTCTGCTCCCTCTCCCCACATAAGAACGCAGGATATGGTGAGGCCAAAAAGGAACACCCACAGAGCCATAGGTAGGGGAGTCATACCACTATAGTCTCACTGGCGGCTGAGTTGGAGACACAGGAAGCAGGAGCCACATGATCCGCAACCCGCCATCCACTTATCTCTGCCAAACAATCTCACTTGCTAGCAATCTGCTTCTCTGCAATCCACAATCCACACTCCGCCACTTGCTAGCTCAGCCACCACCTTCTTGCCAGCCCCCCTTCTCTGCTAGCGTAGCCACAGCAGTTATATTAGTGGCCAGTGGCTCACTGGTTACAGCTGATGGCCAACTAGCCACAGCTGATGGCCATCCAATCACAGTTGATGGCCATTTACTAGCCGAGTGAGCACCTTTCCACGTGAGGCTGACAGCCTGGAAACTGCACTCCTGGCTCTGTCCCCACAGTCCCTTTCCTGTGCCACACACATACAAATTCATTTTTCATCTTTGCTACTGTCTACTTGGAATGCTCTTCTTTCCCCATCAAAAGCCAACTCAGGTTTGCACACCGCCACCACCTCTCCTTGTCCACAGCACCTATTGGCAGTCAATCATGTAACTCAGGCTGAGATACTAGGTATCACCTCTGGATCCTCCTTAACAAAATATCCCAGGCCACAGCTACCAGTCAAAGTGTGCACAGAAGATGCAACCTCAGTATTCTACGCCTTCGTGGTGGCTTTTGTTATTCAAACTATCCCAGAATCCACCATCTATTAATTCTTATTCACTACATTGTAAGCTCACTTAGGAGAGGGATAAAGCTTAAAACACTTATGTACTCCTCCAGAATCTCAGAGTTCTGAGTATAAGGTAAGACCTGAGGAATAACAGTTTGTTTTCTAATTAAGCAGACAATATTGTAACAGATATCATTAACTCTACACTTGACCTAGCTGACTTCACTTCATGGAGAGCCAAATTCCCTTGAGTTTCCTATCTACCACCTCCAAGAATAATACTAGAAATATTTGCTTAATTAATTCCTTAGGTTTCCACAGAATAAAATGGGGTTTATCCTCATCCCTTCAGTCAGGAAGGAAGCAGAGAGATATGAAATTTATAGCAGCTCAAAAGCAAAGTAGCACCAAATAAGGCTATAAGCCAAGCATTGTGTCTAATATAAGAGCAATAGTATAAGATGATGACAGTTTTTGACAATGGCACCATGTAAATATTGAGCCTCATCTTGGTTTGAATTAGCATTTACAGGAGCTAAGTTTTTAAAATCTGAAACAAAATCTAGACCTCAATTCTGTTTTTTCCTCTCCATATCTTGACATACAAAATACTAAGGAGGATGTGGGGGAGGCACAGAGGCTGTGATTAAATCTGTTTCTTGAATCAATTATCTTCTCACTTTTCACGAGCTCTAATTTAAACATCTTATTTACAGCGTAATGCCCCTAAGTGTTTGCTGGGCATACTTAAATGGGGATAGCTAATTGGGATGGTTCTAGCAGAAGTCGGGTCCAATCTCATTTTCCTAGGTGGCAGCTCCTCTCTGCTCCTAAAAATTAATGTAATGTCCTCCTTCACAGTCTAATTCTCATGTTCATTGTTACTGCTCTGAATATTGTGACCTCAGGCTGTGTAAGTTTAATAATATTTTTAGTTTTTATATTATCAGTAGTATTTGTAATCTTCACATCATGAATTTGGTATCTTTGTACAGGACTTCTATTGTTCTTGACATAAAAAAGATAAGTAAAGTCTAAAGCAGCAAATGACTTAAAATAGTGTGAATCAGGAATTGGAAAAAAGTGACAACTGTATGCTATGTTTTAAATATATATTGACAAAATGAGCATAGAGAATTAACAGAAACTATTTTCCAACTGCACACATAGTTGCTTTACCACCTACCCTTATTCCCAGCTAATAAATGGCTTAGATAACAAATGCAATTTTATTATTAGTAGCCTACTGGAATAATTTGATGCCAACAGATAGGGCCAGGTGCAGAGTTAGATTAATTTATATACCAGCTTCTCTTGTTTTCCCCAAATTACCTATTTTAGGTTGAGTTCTCCAGAAGCGGAGGCCGAGACTAGGATAAGTTGTTTATTAGGGACCTGGTCCAGAAGAAACTGGTAAAAGATGGGAGAACAGGAGAGGGAAGGGAACAAGGCCATGAGTGAGGCCTTATTTCAGATGCAGACTCAACTGCTGCCTGATCTGTGGGGGAGTTCCAAGTTTAAATGACACTTCAGAGTTTATCCCTCCTTGAGACAAGGGAGCTGGGCTTTCATACTGACCAGTCTACTGGTAACTCCTGGGGAACATAACTGCCCAGACATACGTCTGCCTCTCAGTATGTCTGGGCAAATCATCTCCAGTAGACTAAGAGTAGATCTATAAAGTTTATAGGTACAAAGTGTTTGTATTAATCATCTTGCCCACAGGTAAGCTACAAGGATGCATCATTGCTTCTTCTAAGGATGGGTTTTTGGAGAACAGCTTCCAGCCATACGTTTCCCACCCATGGGAACTTCTCCACAGGGAGTAGTATGCCAGGGCATAGGCCTCCACAATTGCTATGTTCCCATACTTCCAAATGCAGGGAAACTACCTCTTCTTCACTGGGGTTCCCACCTCTTCAACCCTGCTACTGCTACATAACAAATCATGAACAAAATTTAAGTGTCTTACAGCAATAATCATTTATTTAGCGTAGGGTTGGCAAGTTACCCTGGGCTCAGCTGGATGGTTCTTTGGGGACTTGCTGGTTTCCCTCATGTGTCTAAGGTCAGCTGCAGGTCAGGCAAGAGGCTTTCCTGATCTTGGATGAACTCTATCTTATCCCTGGGGCCTTAGTTGGGACAACTGGAATGACTCATGTCTTCTCCACATGGAATGTGTTCTCTTATCCTTCAACGGATTAAGACATACCACAGCCTCTCAATGCACAACCCTCTTACTCCCAGAAACGTCAACTTAATTCCAGGATGAGCCAAATCTTCCCAAAAGAGTTCCAGGTGGAGGTTTTCTTTATCCTGTCTCCTGACACCCAAAGATACTACCCCTGCTCCAGTGCAAGGTCTTTTCTGTTCTCAGGCAGTGTATTAGTCAAGATTCTCCAGAGAAACAGAACCAATCGGATATGTAGAGATATATAGAAAGAGATTTATTGTGAGGGATTGGCTCTTCCACAAACACCCTCAGAGACCCACTCAGAAATAACATTTACCAGCTCTCT